>NC_084586.2:162500-207500 GCF_033978685.3 Nerophis lumbriciformis
TTCGACCTTGGAAATGCCGATTTAGCACTTTTAAAAGGGGTTTTGTTTTATGAGCATTCGCTCGTCATTTCCATGCGTTTATCTTCATGTGAGTCTTTTTGCAAGGTGATGAGCTCGTCACATGTCTGCACTGGTCATCATCGGCAACAATTACTTGCTTTTGATGAGTACATTTCATCCCGTGATGTCTCCTGTCATGCATTTTTGACTAACTGCTATAATTGTAAGCTCTCATGTGGACACGCTAGGGGTGTAACGGTACGTGTATTTGTATTGAACCGTTTCGGTACGGGGGTTCCGGTTTGGTTCGGAGGTGTACCGAACGAGTTTCCACACAAGCATATGAAGTAGCCGCCTAAGCTAAAGTCTTAACAAGCTGCTCTGCTTTCTGCCTCTGTCTCCTACACAGCACCCAGCATTGTCCCACCCATACAACCATCTGATTGGTTACAACCATAGCGGTAACAGCCAATCAGCAGTGCGTATTCAGAGCGGTAACAGCCAATCAGCAGTGCGTATTCCGAGCGCATGGAGTCAGTGCTTCTGCGGTGGGGTTAGCGGATAGGCATACTTGCCAACCTTGAGACCTCCGATTTCGGGAGGTGGGGCGTGGTCGGGGGCGTGGCTAAGAGGGGAGGAGTATATTTACAGCTAGAATTCACCAAGTCAAGTATTTCATATATATATACAGTATATATATATACAGTGTATATATATATATATATATGATAAAATAAATAAATATATATATATATATATATATATATATATATATATCAAGAGGGACAGAGACAGCACACAGTGCATGTGGATCACATGTTACCATGGCGAGAAAACATGCTCTATGCGGACCTGAGTGAGGACAGCCTTTTTTCAAGACTGGAGGACAACAGGGTGACAAGAACTAAATCATCCAGACTAGAGATAAATTGTATTATGTTTATCTTACCTAAAAATAAATATATTTATTAATTAAAAAAAAAAAAAAAAAAACATTTTTACTATATTTTGCTAAAAACATCAACATTAATTGTATTTTTATTTGTATTTTTTCTGACTCCTTATTACATCCAGCCATAGAATTATACATAAAAATAAACATATTAGAAATAATTAATTTTAAATTATTATAATAATTCATTTAAAATGACCATATATAATTATTAAAAATAATTGCTTGTTTATCAACAACTTTAGCATTTTATTCATTACATTTTGAAGCTCTCAGAAGCCAAGTTATGTTATATTCCTTAAGATTTATTTATGCAAGTTTGAAGTATCAATTATCCAAACAGTTTTGTTTGCATATTTTCAGGATGTAGATATATATATGTATATATGTATGTATATATTAGAGATGCGCGGATAGGCAATTATTTCATCCGCAACCGCATCAGAAAGTCGTCAACCATCCGCCATCCACCCGAGCTAACATTTAATCAGAACCGCACCCGCCCGTTGTTATATATCTAATATCGACGATGCAAGGCATTAGTGAGGTTATAAAGCTTTTGCCTGTTAAAGAAAGGAGACTGATCCAATGCAGCACAGACATTCGCGTGCCACGCTGTCACGGACCAGACGCACACCAGTGCGCAATCATATGGGAGCCGCGCTGAGCGCACCTCCAAGCGCGTCTCGCTGCCGGCGACGGCCGGGTATGGGCCCGACGCTCCAGCGCCATCCATTTTCAGGGCTAGTTGATTCGGCAGGTGGGTTGTTACACACTCCTTAGCGGGTTCCGACTTCCATGGCCACTGTCCTGCTGTCTATATCAACCAGGGTGAGCCCCACCCCTTTCGTGAGCGCACTGCGCGCGGAGTGACCCCTGTTACGCGCCCCCGGCAACAGGGGTGGCGGGCAGGTAAGCTGCGCGGGCGGAGCGCGCGGAGTGACCCCTGTTACGAGCCCCCGGCCACGGGGGTGGCGGGCAGGTAAGCTGCTTACCTGCTGCGCGTGACGCCGGCCGCGGCGAAGGCGGACGAGGCGGGGTGTCGGTGCGGTGGGCGCGGTGGTGACCCTGGACGTGCGTCGGGCCCTTCTCGCGGATCGCCTCAGCTACGGCTCCCGGTGGGGCCCTCTCGGGGGAAGGGGCCTCGGTCCCGGACCCCGGCGAGGCGTCCCTTCTCCGCTCCGTAAAAGTGTCCATCTCTTTTTCTTTTTTTTCTTCTGTTGTGGCATATGCTGCAGGTGCCTGCTTGTTTTTCGTATGTGGGTAACAACATTTAACTATGTATATATATTTACCAATTGGTTTAACTGCCACCCGCCTGAATCTATTTCAAATCAAATTTTTTTTTATTTCAACCGCCCGACCCGACCCGCGGATAAAATCTAATTTTTTTACATTTCAACCGCCCGATCCGCGGACTCCGCGGTTGTGTCCGCAAACCGCGCATCTCTAGTATATATATGTGTGTGTGTGTGTGTGTGTGTGTGTGTGTGTGTGTGTATGTGTGTGTGTGTGTGTGTGTGTGTGTGTGTGTGTGTGTGTGTGTGTGTGTGTGTGTGTGTGTGTGTGTGTATGAAATACTTGACCTGGTGAATTCTAGCTGTCAATATACTCCTCCCCTCTTAACCACGCCCCGCCACGCCCCCTACCTCCCGAAATCGGAGGTCTCAAGGTTGGCAAGTATGAAATAAATACCCAAAAAATTTATATTTTGTTGTTTTCTTACTGTACCGAAAATGAAACGAACCGTGACCTTTTAAACCGAGGTATGTACCGAACCGAAATTTTTGTGTACTGTTACACCCCTAGGACACGCCTAATGCTTTTGGAGGCTGAAGTGCTCTACAAGTATAACCCATTTACCATTTACCTGTTGACGAAGCCAATGTTGAAGATTATAACTTGCAATTTGAACTTAGTATTTAACATGATGCATTCAACCTTGGAAATGCCGATTTGGCACTTTTAAAAGGGTTTGTTCTATGTTTGGTTCTATGAGCATTCGCTCGTCATCAGCAACAATCACTTGCTTTTGATGAGTACATTTCATCCCGTGATGTCTCCAGTCATGCATTTCTGACTAACTGTTATTATTGTAAGCTCTAATATGGACACGCCTATTGCTTTTGGAGGCTGTCCAAAGTTAAATGGTCTTCCGTTTCTTTGTTGTAAATCTAGAGCACTTTTCTTCTAGGGGAAACAAAACCAAAAAAAAGGGTCACATCAGGGCACCGTCGGCTTGCAGAGCAATTAGTCTACTTGCATTGGTAAGGAAGTAGGACATCATGTTCTCACTGTACTTGTCTGAGCGTACAATGATGACTTCCTGCTGGGGTTTTGGTCAATCGATGACTTCTCTGGTGTGCGTGTTGTGGGATAAAGAAGGCCAGTTTTGTAGAGCACAGCTCATACGCAGGGCAGTTCAATAAAAAATAAATATTAATCAATTGAGTTATAAGTAAAGAGTGCAGATAAACTACTTGGAAAAAAAAATTCAGTCCGAATTAGATCATTGTCAGAGTTGAGGCTTTGTGTCACATCTTCCTGATTCTAGCTGTATAAAACTGAAGCCACGTTTCTGGGCACCCTAGGAGACCGTTCTCCGAGCTCCGAGATGGTTGATATGACTCTGGTACGTTAGGGATGTACAAAGCAGTTTTAAAGTCTGTTCTCTGAGCGACAGGAAGCCAGTGCGGTGACCTCAGCTCTGGACTAATATGGTCGTAATTCCTGGTTCTAGTCAGGACTCGAGCAGCAGCAGCATGTATTATGGCTGCTTTAAAGCCCGTTCAGAGAGCCCGGTGAGAAGGCCGTTACAGTAGTCTGGCTTGCTGGTGACAAAGATACGGATTAGTGTCTCTAAGTCTGATTTAGACATTATTCCTTTAATTTTAGCAATATTTTACAAGTGGTAAACAGCTGCTGATGGTATTGACCAAGTATCTGAGTGTATTATTACCCCTTAGATGTCTAATTATATTTTTTAGTGAGAGGGTCTCAAGATGATTGATAACACTTTCTCTTTGCTTCTGTGGGTCACAGACAATGATTTCGATTTTGTCTGAGTTTAGCTGTTGAAATTTATTTTGCATCCACACACTGATCCGTTCGATTCCGTGATAATGTTGATGTGATAGACACAATGGAGCCACAGAATGGCACACTAGGATCAGGTCAGGTGTGTGTGTGACTGCTCTAGTACTATAAGGTGCATCTAAAAATTGTTCACAGCGCTTTACTTTTTCTACATTTTGTTATACTACAACTAGAGATAAATGCGTTAAAATGTAATATCGGAAATTATCGGTATCGTTTTTTTATTATCGGTATCGGTATCGTTTTTTTTTTTACATTTTTTAAAATTATTTTTAGTTTTTTATTAAATCAACATAAAAACACAAGATACACTTACAATTAGTGCACCAACCCAAAAAACCTTCCTCCCCCATTTACACTCATTCACACTCATTCACACAAAAGGGTTGTTTAGTTCTGTTATTAATATTGTGGTTCCTACATTATATATCAATATATATCAATACAGTCTGCAAGGGATACAGTCCGTAAGCACACATGATTGTGCGTGCTGCTGCTCCACTAATAGTACTAACCTTTAACAGTTAATTTGACTCATTTTCATTAATTACTAGTTTCTATGTAACTGTTTTTATATTGTTTTACTTTCTTTTTTATTCAAGAAAATGTTTTTAATTTATTTATCTTATTTTATTTTATCAATTTTTTTTAAAAGTACCTTATCTTCACCATACCTGGTTGTCCAAATTAGGCATAATAATGTGCCACGACTGTATATATCGGTTGATATCAGTATCGGTAATTAAAGAGTTGGACAATATCAGAATATCGGATATCGGCAATAAGCCATTATCGGACATCCCTAACAACAACCTTACTCCAAAATGGAATAAAGTCATTTTGTCCTCAAAATTCTGCAGACAATACCCCACAATGACAATGTGAAAAGGTGTTCATTTTTCTCTCTAAAACTATTAAAAATAAAAAAATAAAATGTACTAGGGCTGGGAATCTTTGGGCACCACAAGATTTAGATTCTGGGGGGTAACGATTCGATTCAGAATCAATTTTTGATTGAAAATCAATACTTTTTTAATAACATTGGGTGCCAGTTCTATGATTGACAACATTCTTCCATGATACAATTCTATATTACTTAAAAGAAAACTGGTTTTGTTTAATAAAATGCGACCCAAACATTTCAAAAAGTCAAATACAAATAAGGCAACACGAGAAGTATCCCACACTTCTAAAGTATATCTGTACAGCAGATATGGATCATCTACAGCATGGGTGTCAAACTCTGGCCCGCGGGCCAAATTTGGCCCGCCGTGTAATTTCACTTGGCCCCTGAAGCGATCTCAAATGAACACTAAAGCTGGCCCGCCGATCCTCCCGGGAGTCTTCCAAACGAGTGCTGGCCCAGTCACATAATATGAGCGGCTTCTGCATGCACACACATTACAATGCAACGCATACTTCATCAACAGCGATACAGGTTATACTGAGGGTAGCCGAATAAAAAATTTAACACTGTTAGAAATATACGCCCCACTGTGAATCCACACCAAACCAGAACCCTTTGCAGCACTAACTCTTCCGGGACGCTACAAGGTGTGTGTGTGTGGGGGGGGTTTAGTGGTAGCGGGGGTGTATTTTGTAGCGTCCCGGAAGAGTTAGTGCTGCAAAGGATTCTGGGTATTTGTTCTGTTGTGTTTATGTTGTGTTACGGTGCGGATGTTCTCCCGAAATGTGTTTGTCATTCTTGTTTGGTGTGGTTTCAGTGTGGCGTATATTTCTAACAGTGTTAAAGTTTTTTATACTGGCACCCTCAGTGTAACCTGTATTGCTGTTGATGAAGTACGCGTTACATTCGCTCGTGTGTGCGTACAGAAGCCGCACATAGCTTGTGACTGAGTCTGAACCATGTTAGAATGGATGAAAAGCGGACGTGACGACAGCTAGTAGAGTACGTTAAAGGTTAATTTGTTCAAGCTTGGCCTTGGCTTTGTTCAGTTTTACATTTTGGCCCACTCTGTATTTGAGTTTGACACCCCTGATCTACATCAACATTATGATTTGCCTGAGTGTCTCGACAGGACAGATTAAACAAACAAATGTTTTTGTTGCTTTTTTAATTAATCGATAAAGAATCTTTTCAAGTAAGAATCACGATTCATTAGAAAATGTTTTTTTGTGGTTGACACCCCTGACGTGTATTCACAGCCTTTGCACAATACTTTGTTGATGCACCTTTGGCAGCAATTACAGCCTCAAGTCTTTTTTGAATATGACGCCATAAGCTTGGCACACCTATCTTTGGGCAGTTTCAGTTTTGCAGCACCTCTCAAGCTTCCTCAGGTTGGATGTCTCTGTACATTGCTGCACTCATATTTCCCTCTATCCTGACTCGTCTCCAGTGCCTGCCGCTTAAAACCATCCCCACACCATGATGCCACCACCATGCTTCACTGTAGGGATGGTATTGGCCTGGTGATGAGTTTCCTGGTTTCCTCCAAACATGATGCCTGGCATTCACGCCAAAGAGTTCAATCTTTGTCTCGTCAGACCAGATATTCTTGTTTCTCATGGTCTGAGAGTCTTTCAGATGCATTTTGGCAAACTTTTTACTCAGAAATGACTTCTGTCTGGGCCACTCTACCACACAGGCATGATTAGTGGTTTGCTGCTGAGATGGTTGTCCTTCTGGAAGGTTCTCCTCTTTCCACAGAGGAATGTTGTAGCTCTGACAGAGTGACCGTCGGGTTCTTGGTCACGTCCCTGACTAGACTAAGATGAATGCAGCAATGTACAGAGGCATCCTGGACTAAAACTGACACTTCTCGTCCAACCTGATGGAGCTTGAGTGGTGCTGCAAAGAGAAAAGGGCAACACTGCCCAAAGATAGGTGTGCCAAGCTTGTGGCATCGTATTCAAAAAGACGTGAGGCTATCATTTCTGCATCAACAAAGTATTGAGCAAGCTGTAAATAATTTTGTACATGAAATTAAAAAAAATCCCATTTTTATTTCTAGAATTCTAAGGACACACATTTTGGAATAAGGCTCTAACACAGGGGTAGGGAACCTATGGCTCTAGAGCCAGATGTGGCTCTTATAATGACTGCATCTGGCGCTCAGATAAATCTTAGCTGACATTGCTTAACACATACTTGCCAACCCTCCCGGATTTTCCGGGAGACTCCCGAAATTCAGCGCCTCTCCCGAAAACCTCCCGGGACAAATTTTCTCCCGAAAATCTCCCGAAATTTAGGCGGAGCTGGAGGCCACGCCCCCTCCAGCTCCATGCGGACCTGAGTGACGTGTTGACAGCCTGTTCACAACATTGCCGTAAACAGCAATGTTGTGACACTTTTAAACAGGACAATACTGCCATCTACTGTACATGCATATGTGACCCACCCATAATGTGTCACATTTTTGTGTTGATTTATTTATTTTATTTTGTGGTTTGAATTCGTTTTTGGAGCTGTCATTACACATTTATCAGTATTCACATTGGTCAGTAGGGGGCAGTAGGGCGTTTCTTCCCAATTGAATGCTATCACCTGCAGACCGGAAGTGTCTTGTCATTCTGATGAGCGCGACCAGTCTGTGAACAATTGAAACGTTCTGTGTGCTTTTTCCTCCTGTATAACACGTTAGTTTTGGTGAATCAACTCACTGAATAATATCCATGTGATCTTTATAAGTTTAAGTACACATTCTGATGGTGGAGCCTAACTCTAAAGTGTTTGTGAGTTGTAGTTTGTATTTGGGAATGAATCCAGTGCACAGCTGCAGTAATCAATACAAAAAGGCTACGTGAGTGTGCAATGTTTATATAGGAACTTCTGATCCTAATTCAAACTCCCAAATTAGAGCTCCTGTTTTCTTATTGATTTTATAATGTATATTTGTATAATGCTGAAATAGTGACAGAGAATAGAACAAGGATGGACAATTCAACCCTTAACTCAACAATGAGTAGATGAGTGTTGTGTGTGTATATGTGTAAATAAATGAACACTGAAATTCAAGTATTTATTTTATTTATATATATATATATATATATATATAGCTAGAATTCACTGAAAGTCAAGTATTTCTTATATATATATATATATATATATATATATATATATATCTTAACCACGCCCCCACCTCCCGAAATCGGAGGTCTCAAGGTTGGCAAGTATGGCTTAACACGATAAGTAATGAATAATACAGCTGTGTTAAAAATGACGTTCAAAATATAAAACATTCTCATGCATTTTAATCCATCCATCCGTTTTCTACCGCACCTGTTCAAGAAGTCGCATTAATGGTAAGAAGTATTTTATTTATTATTGGTTAGCTTCAGAATAACAGTGTTATTAAAAAGAATAGGAGACTTATTATACTCAAAAAATGTTGGTCTTACTTAAAAATGCACGCATCTAGTTGTATTCAGTGTTAAAACATATTATATGGATCTCACGGAAATACATTTTAAAATATTTGGCTTTCATGGCTCTCTCAGCCAAAAAGTTTCCCGACCCCTGCTCTAACATAACAAAATGTGGAAATGAAGCGTTGTGAATACTTTCAAGATGCACTTTATTATAGCAAAAACAATTAATGTCATTAGCTTTTGTCCCACCTTATGGAATGAAATGATTTTTTGAATGAACAAATTGTTGTCAATGAAATTCTTTCATGAAAAACAAGATGGTACTGGGAGTGGGCCACTTGACGTCATGAAAAGTGACAAGTCAATTGTATGTTAGAATGTTGACTGTGAGTAACTTACCTTTTAAGCAGCGCTTCATGCTGTACTTGCAAGCCACCGGACAACTTTTTGTTGAAAGTAGGAATGCATTCGACGCAATCGTCTGGAAAATTTGATGAACATTGCTCATTGAAGAAGAATGGAACTTTTGAAAGTAGTGTTTTGCTCACACAAGCAGCAATCAGCTCAAAGTTTGGACACGTTTGTGACCGATTTAAAACTAAAAAGCTAAAACCTGTCATTTTGAAGAGCTGCAAGAATGGATGATCCGTGACCAGATTGTTTTTGGAGTTATGAAAAAGAAGGTGAGGGAGAGGCTTCTGTAGGTAGCAGAATTAACGTTAGCAGGGACAGTCCAAAATTGCTGGGCTAATGAATTAGACATGCAGCACGTCAGAACCTTTGGTGAAACCAGAAGGTACCTGGGTCCAGCACTGTGTAGGGATGTCAAACTCATTTTAGCTCAGGGGCAGCATGGAGGAGAACCTCTTCCCACACGGGCAGGACTGGTAAAACCATGCCATTAAAACTTAAAAATAAAGACAAATTCAGATTGTTTTCTTTCTCTTACTTTAAAAATAGAACAAGAACATTCTGAAAATGTACACATTACAAATAATCGTCTTGGCAAAACACTTCAAGTTCGTTGAAAATTCTGAAGAAAAAAATTGGTGGAGTTTTAAAAACACCATGAACAACAAAATTAACTTAGACTTAGACTGTATTTACAACTTTAAGCACTTCCTGTTTAGGATTCTCATGTTGGCAGTTAATTAAAAACGTTTGGAAAAGCAATCGATTGTTTCCTCAAACCGCCGCATTGGTGAAATCCACAACTGCTACAACACATTCATTTATCACCATTCATCCACCCATCCATTTTCTAACCGCTTGTCCCTTTCGGGGTCGCGGGGGGTGCTGGATCCTATCTCAGCTGCACTCGGGCGGAAGGCGGGGTACACCCTGGACAAGTTGCCACCTCATCGCAGAGCCAACACAGACAGACAACACTCACGCTCACATTCACACACTAGGGCCAATTTAGTGTTGCCAATCAACCTATCCCCAGGTGCATGTCTTTGGAAGCCGGAGGGAACCCACGCAGTCACGGGGAGAACATGCAAACTCTACACAGAAAGATCCCGAGCCCAGGATCGAACCCAGGACCTTTGTATTGTGAGGGACACGCACTAACCCCTGTGCCACCATCACCATTCAAATATTACAGTTGTAATACAGTATTAACAAAACAGTTCTCAAAATGACACCATAGCCGAAATCAAGGTAACATAACTATAAACTTAACCAATGCGAACATAGTAGATTTAAGTATGACATAAAATAGAACAAACACAACAAATGCACAAACACACATTTTGCAATGGAGTTCAGGGTGCGCATCATGCATTCAACCAATTGCAAGCGCTGCATGGAACTCTAACTAAAACGATGACAGTCAAGTTGACTTAAGTCTTTGCATCTTACTGTTTAGTTTTTCTATCCTTTGAGTAAACAATTTACAATGAAAGAAGATGTTGTGCGCCACCTGCTGCCAGCCCCAACAGGAGCAGCTGATTGTTTGCCCCTGTGCTGATTGGAGTAGTGGCAGCCGATCCAGTAGGGCGCTTAAAGTCAGCCGACACGTCATCTTTAAACGACGTCATATGTGACGAGGGTTACACTTAAATTGCTATTGCGACATCCAGTGGACACATTTATAACAGCAGCTCATTTTTATATTAAGCAAATTGATTTTGCGGGCGGGATTAAACCTGTTCAGGCCCGCGGGTCATACGTTTGACACCCCTGGTCTCGACGCACAATAAAGCAAAACAATATGAAATACCAAAATAATTCAGGGGCTTTTAATTGCAAAAGATGTGAAAGAAAACATGCTCAGAGGCTGAAAAACCCGCCAAGATATCAAAGGACAAAATAATTTGGCAAAACAATGTTTTTCCAAAGTGAGTATGTGTACAAACACTAGAAGAACCTAAACTGCTCTATCTGACACATTATTTGTAAATTGGTGCACACAATTTTTTGGAACACAGAAACAAAACAACTCAGTGGGAATGTCGTTGAACAAGATAAGTGGATGGAGCCTCAACGAGTGAATGGAACTGAAGTGACATTTAAGACAGACACTGAAGCTAAGTTGATTAGTGGCAATGGAAATAAAGCCACAAATAGATCCAAATCATAACCAACTGAAGGCTTACAACTGTAGTGTTGTCCCGATACCAATATTTTGGTACCGGTACCAAAATGTATTCCGAAACTTTTAGGTACTTTTCTAAATAAAGGGGACCACAAAAAATTGCATTACTGGCTTTATTTTAACAAAAAATCTTAAGGTACATTTAACATATGTTTCTTATTGCCAGTTTGTCCTTAAATAAAATAGTGAACATACGAGACAACTTATCTTTTATTAGTAAGCAAGCAAACAAAGGCTCCTAATTTAGTCTGCTGACATATGCAGTAACATATTGTGTCATTTATCATTCTATTATTTTGTCAAAATTATTAAGGACAAGTGGTAGAAAATGAATTATTCATCTACTTGTTCATTTACTGTTACTTTCTCTTTTAACATGTTCTATCTACACTTCTGTTCAAATGTAATAATCACTTATTCTTCTGTTGATTGATACTTTACATTAGTTTTGGATGATACCACACATTTGGGTATCAATCCGATACCAAGTAGTTACAGGATCACCACCCTGCGGGCCTGCAGCGGAACGGGGTGTGCCAGGACCGGCCTCGAAGTCAGCGACAGGTGTGTAGATGGCCCAGGTGGCCCTTATCTAATCACCTGTCGCTCTGTTTAAGTAGCAACCGGGAGGAGAGACATTGTTGGAGCTGGGGGAGAGCGAGAGCAAGACGAACAATCACAAAAAAGACAATTGCTGAAAAGCAACAGAGACTTTATTTGAAAAAATAAACTGTATTGTAAACCTGCAGCAAGCTCTCATGTCAGTGTTTGGTGGTCCAAAGAACCCCCTGGAGGGCAACCTCCACAGTCATATTCAAAGTCCTCATGTGTCCAGGGACGTATTTCCTGAGTTTATAAACATAATAGAAATGTTTAAAAACCAAAGATGTTGTGATGCCAAAAAATATCGATGTAATCATAGTAGTAGCGACTAGATACGCACCTGTACTTGGTATCATTACAGTGGATGTTAGGTGTAAATCCACCCATGGCGTTTGTTTACATTTTGACACCAGTGAGCTACGGTGTGTAGTGAAGCATGTTTAGCTATTCCTCGTCCTGCAGGGATGATACTTGTAAGAAACGTACTTTATTTGTCGCCATGGAGATGAGGATTAGTGATTTAGAAGTAGCTAAAACACTGCTGACTGCGCATGGACATTAGCCGCTAGCTACCATGTCTCTTCCTGAGGGCGTTTCAGTGTTATAGCTTCACCTTTATCGTTAGTCTTTAAGTCAAAATGCTTCCGTTCTCCCTTTTCTGTCTACACACTGTGTCTGCTTGTAAGTACTCCATGATTGTGCACTGCCGAACATGCTCCTCTGCTCGTAAAACCAGCAATGTCATGACGTGACGACTGCGGAGGCAGTATAGTACCGAATATGATGAATTAGTATCGCGGTACTATACTAACACCGGTATACCGTACAACCCTAGTCAACTCACAAAGACTTTTGGGAAGAATGTGTCAAAATGTGTCTAGTCGAAAAGGGACACAAAGCATAACGGACACTATGGACTGGTTTGTTCTTATTGAACAGTTTATTTAACAACTGATGTATGCAAATTATATTGTCACTAATAAAGCCAGTCTTGGCATAAAGCCAGTCTTGGCATCATACGCAGGTGCGCGGAGATCAGATCGCTGGCGATGCGAGAGAAAAAGAGATTGAGAGAGAGAGCCAGGCTATATCTCTGGACTTTATCTCCTGGGCACCCGTCTGCTGTCCAATCAAACTAGAAACAATACAGGAGAAGCCCAATTAGTGAAATGACACACAGGTGAAGGCGCAACAAAATGAAAGTCATGGGGATGGTGCAATAACTCATGTTTGCTGTAGCTCCCGAGGGGCACGAATCCGAGTGTGTGGAAAACTAGGCCTGGTGAAGAGGGTGTACAAACGCTGGTGATCCTGGCAAATTTAAAGGGTTTGGACTGTTACCGTAGTTCACTTGAAGTTGAGCTGAGAAAAGGCGCACAACCAGTTATTCATGCTCCACAACTAGTTCCAGTACCGTTAAGAGAGAAGCTGAAACAGGAACGAGATCTATAGCCCCGGGAAATTAATAGACCGACGTTCGCCTGCCGTCATTGACACGTAGATCTAAGTGTCAGCTGCATAGCTGTGGTAGGTATTAGCTGGCCTAATGGCAGCATCTACATATTGAACAATAGGGCTTCCAGTATTTACCCCTGAGGAACCTGTGGTTGGGCCTAAAGCCTGATTGGAATGTATCAAACATCTTGTTGGATGGGAGAAAGTCGTTATGCTGTTGGTATACAACTTTTTCAAGGACTTAGCCCAAAAACGGCAGATTTGATATATGCTGATAGTTCAGTACTGTGGAAAAAGACTTGGGATACTCTTAGGCTATTCAATCAGTCGCAACTAGACTGTTCAGCGTGTCTTAGAAGACGTTTCGCCTTTCGTTCGAACAGGCTTCATCAGTTTATGCTCATAGACTTAGATCTATAAGTGTGAACTGTCGAAGCCTGTTCGGACGAGAGGTGAAACGTGTTCAAAGACAAACTGAAAAGCCTCATTGCGACTGATTGAATGGTCTAAGTCTTATTCCACAGTACTGAACTATGAGCCCTTATCAAACCTGCCATTTACGGGGATATTTATTGGGATACTCTTAGGCTATTCAATCAGTCGCAACTAGACTGTTCAGCGTGTCTTAGAAGACGTTTCGCCTCTCGTTCGAACAGGCTTAATCAGTTTATGCTCATAGACTTAGATCTATAAGTGTGAACTGACGAAGCCTGTTCGGACGAGAGGTGAAATGTGTTCAAAGCCAAACTGAAAAGCCTCGTTGCGACTGATTGAATGGTCTAAGTCTTATTCCACAGTACTGAACTATGAGCCCTTATCAAACCTGCCATTTATGGGGATATTTATTGGGATACTCTTAGGCTATTCAATCAGTTGCAAGTAGACTGTTCAGCGTGTCTTAGAAGACGTTTTGCCTCTCGTTCGAACAGGCTTCATCAGTTTATGCTCATAGACCTAGATCTATAAGTGTGAACTGACGTAGCCTGTTCGGACGAGAGGTGAAACGTGTTCAAAGACAAACTGAAAAGCCTAGTTGCGACTGATTGAATGGCCTAAGTCTTATTCCACAGTACTGAACTATGAGCCCTTATCAAACCTGCCGTTTATGGGCAAAGTCCTTGGAAAGTTGTACACCAACACCTGTATTACTTTCTCCTGTCCATATTTAATACTTTTCAATCAGGCTTTAGGCCCAACCACAGGTTTCTCAGGGGTAAATTTTGGGACCCGTATTGTTCCGTATGTACCATTAGATCCTGAGAATGCAATGACCCGGATGAATGAGGACATCCATAGAAAAGACTCAGAATAATAACAATGACATGTTGGAACAAAGATAGCTTGTTAATCTCTGTCTGAGGAAAGGTCTCGCTCTGAGTTATAAAGAGACACTCAAAACTGATGCTATTTCTTCAGGAAATTAGGCCAAAATGTCCTGGAAGGCTAGTCTGTAATGGTATTAGGACAAGTAGTAATAGGTCATTCACAGACGATCCAGCTCTTTAAAAGTTGATTGTTAAAGCCGCACGTTATTGGTCCAAATGAGCGAATGAATTATTTTTATATGGGCTTTACATTAAGAAACCTATTGGTGGTGGTAAGCTACATTTATTCCAGTGACCAAGGTGGGTGAAGTGTCCTGCCTGGGGACACAATGGCAGTGACTCGGTTGGCGAAAGCTGGACTCAAACCAGAAAACCTCAAGGTTCCGGATGGCGGCTGTACCCGCCGAGCAACTCCGCCCACATGTGGTACAGAATTTGGGAGGCTTTTTGTTTTTCTGCAAATACTGTGTGCAGCTGCTGAGGATGAATTGTCGTCTACAACCGAATTTGTCTCTTGGAAGGCGGCTCGTTCTTTCTGCACCTGTGTGTCGGTGAGACTGTTGATGTGGCCAACGCTCGCACGGAGGTAGACGACATCTCCGCCGCTCCCTCCCTCTTATCGGCGCCGCAGATAGAGGTCGGGGGAGGCACCCGTGGGACGGGGGCGATGAGTCACCCTGATGGTGGTCTTATCTTATGATGAATGAGTGCAGGTGTAGCGCTTAGCACATCCTAATCATGTCTGCATATGTGAATAAATCACCATCCTGTGCAGCGTGGTGAGGTGGATTCGCGTTGCGTTCACTGACCGCCACCATGTGGGCACAAAGGAACATTATCTAAAACATTCTAGTCTCTCGTTAAGACACAGGATCTTTCTTCTTCCTGATCCGTGTGACTTCACAGTGAGCAATTTTGTTCTTCCTGTGGCTATAATCCCACACTGGGCTTGTTTGATTTTGTGTCCCGCCTCCTTCCCAGAAGAGTCCAGCTAGCATCCTGGTGGCTTCAAGCCTGAATCCATTCCACGTCCTTATCGCTGGTTCCACATTGACGCTCTAGGATGGGGGCGTTGGAGATGAACTCCTTATTCAACACACACTGAATTACATGTATTCCCTCAAATAAACCCCTCCACTCCTTTGATAATCACCAGGTGCAAGGTCCACTTAAAACAAATAAACAGTTAATGTTTTAACCTTAAAAATTTCAGAAATTCCACCCTCTGAATTGTCGAATTTCCTCAAATAGAGGCCTCCACTCAAATTGACACCGTACTTTTCATTAATCATTGGTTGCAAAGTCTGCTTAAACTAAAAAAACATATTGTTTCCCTTAGGAAAAAAATATGGAAATTCCACTCCTTGAATTATCCTATTTCTTCAAATAGAGGCCTCCACTCAAATTGACACCACATCTCAATTAATCATTGGGTTGAAGGTCCGCTTAAAATAATGAAGTTAGTTTTTTTACCCTATGGAAACGCATTACAGGAATTCCACTAAGTACTATTTTTTCTTCAAATAGAGGCCTCCACTCAAATTGACACCATACTTTTAATTAATCATTGGTTGCAAAGTCTACTTAATCTAAAAAACGTATTGTTTCCCTTAGGAAAAAAATATAGAAATTCCACTTCTTGAATTATCGTATTTCTTCAAATAGAGGCATCCACTCAATTTGACACCACACCTCAATTAATCATTGGGTTGAAGGTCCGCTTAAAATAATGAAGTTAGTTTTTTTACCCTATGGAAACGCATTACAGGAATTCCACTAAGTACTATTTTTTCTTCAAATAAAAGTCTCTACTGAAATTGACACCATACTTTTAATAAATCATTGGTTGCAAGGTCTACTTAAACTAAAAAATGGATTGTTTCCCTTAGGAAAAAAATATAGAAATTCCACTCCTTGAATTATCGTATTTCTTCAAATAGAGGCCTCCACTCAATTTGACACCACCCCTTAATTAATCATTGGGTTGAAGGTCCGCTTAAACTAATGAAGTTAGTTTAGTTAAACTAAAAAAACGTATTGTTTACCTTAGGAAAAATTTTTAGAAATTCCACTCCTTGAATTATCGTATTTCTTCAAATAGAGGCCTCCACTCAAATTGACACCACACCTCAATTAATCATTGGGTTGAAGGTCCGCTTAAACTAATGAAGTTAGTAGTTTTACCCTATGGAAACGCATTACAGGAATTCCACTAAGTACTAATTTTACTTCAAATACAAGTCTCTACTGAAATTGACACCATACTTTTAATCAATCATTGGTTGCAAGGTCTACTTAAACTAAAAAACGTATTGTTTCCCTTAGGAAAAAAATGTAGAAATTCCACTCTTTGAATTATCATATTTCCTCAAAAGAGGCCTCCACTCAATTTGACACCACACCTCAATTAATCATTGTGTTGAAGGTCCGCTTAAACTAATGAAGTTAGTTGTTTTACCCTATGGAAACGCATTACAGGAATTCCACTAAGTACTAATATTTCTTCAAATAAAAATCTACTCAAATTGACACCATACTTTTAATAAATCATTGGTTGCAAAGTCTACTTAAACTAAAAAACGCATTGTTTCCTTTAGAAAAAAAAAAAAATAGAAATTCCACTTCTTGAATTATCGTATTTCTTCAAATAGAGGCCTCCACTCAAATTGACACCACACCTCAATTAATCATTGGGTTGAAGGTCCGCTTAAACTAATGAAGTTAATTTTTTTACCCTATGGAAACGCATTACAGGAACTCCACTAAGTACAAATTTTTCTTCAAATAAAAGTCTCTACTCAAATTGACACCATACTTTTAATAAATCATTGGTTGCAAAGTCTACTTAAACTAAAAAACTTATTGTTTCCCTTAGGAAAAAAATATGGAAATTCCACTCCTTGAATTATCGTATTTATTCAAATAGAGGCCTCCACTCAAATTGACACCACATCTCAATTAATCATTGGGTTGAAGGTCCGCTTAAACTAATAAAGTTCGTTTTTTTACCCTATGGAAACGCATTACAGGAATTCCACTAAGTACTAATTTTTCTTCAAATAAAAGTCTCTACTGAATTTGACACCATACTTTTAATTAATCATTGGTTGCAAGGTCCACTTAAACTAAAAACCGTAGTGTTTCCTTTAGGAAAAAGATATAGAAATTCCACTCTTTGAATTATCCTATTTCCTCAAATAGAGGCCTCCACTCAAATTGACACCACACATCAATCATTGGGTTAAAAGTCCGCTTAAACTAATAGTTAGTTATTTTACCCTATGGAAACGTATTACAGGAATTCCACTAAGTACTAATTTTTCTTCAAATAAAAGTCTCTACTCAAATTGACACCACACTTTTAATTAATCATTGGTTGCAAAGTCTGCTTAAACTAAAAAAAACTTATTGTTTCCCTTAGGAAACAAATAAGGAAATTCCACTCCTTGAATTATCCTATTTCTTCAAATAGAGGCCTCCACTCAAATTGACACCACACCTCAATTAATCATTGGGTTGAAGGTCCGCTTAAACTAATGAAGTTAATTTTTTTACCCTATGGAAACGCATTACAGGAATTCCACTAAGTACTAATTTTTCTTCAAATAAAAGTCTCTACTCAAATTGACACCATACTTTTAATTAATCATTGGATGCAAAGTCTACTTAAACTAAAAAACGTATTGTTTCCCTTAGGAAAAAAATGTAGAAATTCCACTCCTTAAATTATCATGTTTCTTCAAATCGAGGCCTCCACTCAAATTGACATCACATCTCAATTAATCATTGGGTTGAAGGTCCGCTTAAACTAATGAAGTTATTTTTTTTACCCTATGGAAAGGCATTACAGGAATTCCTCTAAGTACTAATTTTTCTTCAAATAAAAGTCTCTACTCAAATTGACACCATACTTTTAATTAATCATTGGTTGCAAGGTCTACTTAAACTAAAAAACGTATTGTTTCCCTTAGGAAAAAAATATAGAAATTCCACTCCTTGAATTATCGTATTTATTCAAATAGAGGCCTCCACTCAAATTGACACCACATCTCAATTAATCATTGGGTTGAAGGTCCGCTTAAACTAATGAAGATAGTTTTTTCACATGATGGAAACGCATTACAGGAATTCCACTAAGTACTAATTTTACTTCAAATACAAGTCTCTACTGAAATTGACACCATACTTTTAATTAATCATTGGTTGCAAGGTCTACTTAAACTAAAAAACGTATTGTTTCCCTTAGGAAAAAAATGTAGAAATTCCACTCTTTGAATTATCATATTTCCTCAAAAGAGGCCTCCACTCAATTTGACACCACACCTCAATTAATCATTGTGTTGAAGGTCCGCTTAAACTAATGAAGTTAGTTGTTTTACCCTATGGAAACGCATTACAGGAATTCCACTAAGTACTAATATTTCTTCAAATAAAAATCTACTCAAATTGACACCATACTTTTAATAAATCATTGGTTGCAAAGTCTACTTAAACTAAAAAACGCATTGTTTCCTTTAGAAAAAAAAAAAAATAGAAATTCCACTTCTTGAATTATCGTATTTCTTCAAATAGAGGCCTCCACTCAAATTGACACCACACCTCAATTAATCATTGGGTTGAAGGTCCGCTTAAACTAATGAAGTTAATTTTTTTACCCTATGGAAACGCATTACAGGAACTCCACTAAGTACAAATTTTTCTTCAAATAAAAGTCTCTACTCAAATTGACACCATACTTTTAATAAATCATTGGTTGCAAAGTCTACTTAAACTAAAAAACTTATTGTTTCCCTTAGGAAAAAAATATGGAAATTCCACTCCTTGAATTATCGTATTTATTCAAATAGAGGCCTCCACTCAAATTGACACCACATCTCAATTAATCATTGGGTTGAAGGTCCGCTTAAACTAATAAAGTTCGTTTTTTTACCCTATGGAAACGCATTACAGGAATTCCACTAAGTACTAATTTTTCTTCAAATAAAAGTCTCTACTGAATTTGACACCATACTTTTAATTAATCATTGGTTGCAAGGTCCACTTAAACTAAAAACCGTAGTGTTTCCTTTAGGAAAAAGATATAGAAATTCCACTCTTTGAATTATCCTATTTCCTCAAATAGAGGCCTCCACTCAAATTGACACCACACATCAATCATTGGGTTAAAAGTCCGCTTAAACTAATAGTTAGTTATTTTACCCTATGGAAACGTATTACAGGAATTCCACTAAGTACTAATTTTTCTTCAAATAAAAGTCTCTACTCAAATTGACACCACACTTTTAATTAATCATTGGTTGCAAAGTCTGCTTAAACTAAAAAAAACTTATTGTTTCCCTTAGGAAACAAATAAGGAAATTCCACTCCTTGAATTATCCTATTTCTTCAAATAGAGGCCTCCACTCAAATTGACACCACACCTCAATTAATCATTGGGTTGAAGGTCCGCTTAAACTAATGAAGTTAATTTTTTTACCCTATGGAAACGCATTACAGGAATTCCACTAAGTACTAATTTTTCTTCAAATAAAAGTCTCTACTCAAATTGACACCATACTTTTAATTAATCATTGGATGCAAAGTCTACTTAAACTAAAAAACGTATTGTTTCCCTTAGGAAAAAAATGTAGAAATTCCACTCCTTAAATTATCATGTTTCTTCAAATCGAGGCCTCCACTCAAATTGACATCACATCTCAATTAATCATTGGGTTGAAGGTCCGCTTAAACTAATGAAGTTATTTTTTTTACCCTATGGAAAGGCATTACAGGAATTCCTCTAAGTACTAATTTTTCTTCAAATAAAAGTCTCTACTCAAATTGACACCATACTTTTAATTAATCATTGGTTGCAAGGTCTACTTAAACTAAAAAACGTATTGTTTCCCTTAGGAAAAAAATATAGAAATTCCACTCCTTGAATTATCGTATTTATTCAAATAGAGGCCTCCACTCAAATTGACACCACATCTCAATTAATCATTGGGTTGAAGGTCCGCTTAAACTAATGAAGATAGTTTTTTCACATGATGGAAACGCATTACAGGAATTCCACTAAGTACTAATTTTACTTCAAATACAAGTCTCTACTGAAATTGACACCATACTTTTAATTAATCATTGGTTGCAAGGTCTACTTAAACTAAAAAACGTATTGTTTCCCTTAGGAAAAAATTATAGAAATTCCACTCTTTGAATGATCCTATTTCCTCAAATAGAGGCCTTCACTCAAATTGACACCACACCTCAATTAATCATTGAGTTGAAGGTCCGCTTAAACTAATGAAGGTAATTTTTTACATGATGGAAACGCATTACAGGAATTCCACTAAGTACTATTTTTTTCTTCAAATAAAAGTCTCTACTCAAATTGACACCATACTTTTAATAAATCATTGGTTGCAAAGTCTACTTAAACTAAAAAATGTATTGTTTCCCTTAGAAAAAAAAAAAAAGAAATTCCACTCCTTGAATTATCGTATTTCTTCAAATAGAGGCCTCCACTCAAATTGACACCGCACCTCAATTAATCATTGGGTTGAAGGTCCGCTTAAACTAATGAAGTTAATTTTTTTACCCTATTGAAACTCATTACAGGAACTCCACTAAGTACTAATTTTTCTTCAAATAAAAGTCTCTACTCAAATTGACACCATACTTTTAATTAATCATTGGTTGCAAATACTACTTAAACTAAAAAACGTATTGGTTCCCTTAGGAAAAAAATATAGAAATTCCACTCCTTAAATTATCATGTTTCTTCAAATAGAGGCCTTCACTCAAATTGACACCACACTTCAATTAATAATTGGGTTGAAAGTCCGCTTAAACTAATGAAGTTAGTTTTTTTTACCTTATGGAAACTCATTACAGGAATTCCACTAAGTACTATTTTTTCTTCAAATAAAAGTCTCTACTCAAATTGACACCATACTTTTAATTAATCATTGGTTGCAAAGTCTACTTAAACTAAAAAACGTATTGGTTCCCTTAGGAAAAAAATATAGAAATTCCACTCCTTAAATTATCATGTTTCTTCAAATAGAGGCCTCCACTCAAATTGACACCACACCTCAATTAATAATTGGGTTGAAGGTCCGCTTAAACTAATGAAGTTAGGTTTTTTTACCTTATGAAAACGCATTACAGGAATTCCACTAAGTACTATTTTTTCTTCAAATAAAAGTCTCTACTCAAATTGACACCATACTTTTAATTAATCATTGGATGCAAAGTCTACTTAAACTAAAAAACATATTGTTTCCCTTAGGAAAAAAATATAGAAATTCCACTCTTTGAATTATCCTATTTCCTCAAATAGAGGCCTCCACTCAAATTGACACCACACCTCAATTAATCATTGGGTTGAAGGTCCGCTTAAACTAATGAAGTTAGTTTTTCTTACCCTATGGAAACGCATTACAGGAATTCCACTAAGTACTAATTTTTCTTCAAATAAAAGTCTCTACTCAAATTGACACCACACTTTTAATTAATCATTGGTTGCAAAGTCTGCTTAAACTAAAAAAAAACGTATATTGTTTCCCTTAGAAAACAAATATGGAAATTCCACTCCTTGAATTATCGTATTTCTTCAAATAGAGGCCTCCACTCAAACTGACACCACACCTCAATTAATCATTGGGTTGAAGGTCCGCTTAAACTAATGAAGTTAGTTTTTTTTTACCCTATGGAAACGCATTACAGGAATTCCACTAAGTACTAGTTTTTCTTCAAATAAAAATCTCTACTCAAATTGACACCATACTTTTAATTAATCATTGGTTGCAAAGTCTGCTTGAACTAAAAAACGTATTGTTTCCCTTATAAAAAAAAAAATTGAAATTACACTCCTTGAATTATCGTATTTCTTCAAAAAGAGGCCTCTACTCAAATTGACACCACACCTCAATTAATCATTGGGTTGAAGGTCCGCTTAAACTAATGAAGTTAGTAGTTTTACCCTATGGAAACGCATTACAGGAATTCCACTAAGTACTAATTTTACTTCAAATACAAGTCTCTACTGAAATTGACACCATACTTTTAATTAATCATTGGTTGCAAGGTCTACTTAAACTAAAAAACGTATTGTTTCCCTTAGGAAAAAAATGTAGAAATTCCACTCTTTGAATTATCATATTTCCTCAAATAGAGGCCTCCACTCAATTTGACACCACACCTCAATTAATCATTGTGTTGAAGGTCCGCTTAAACTAATGAAGTTAGTTGTTTTACCCTATGGAAAGGCATTACAGGAATTCCTCTAAGTACTAATATTTCTTCAAATAAAAATCTACTCAAATTGACACCATACTTTTAATAAATCATTGGTTGCAAAGTCTACTTAAACTAAAAAACTTATTGTTTCCCTTAGAAAAAAAAAAAATAGAAATTCCACTTCTTGAATTATCGTATTTCTTCAAATAGAGGCCTCCACTCAAATTGACACCACACCTCAATTAATCATTGGGTTGAAGGTCCGCTTAAACTAATGAAGTTAATTTTTTTACCCTATGGAAACGCATTACAGGAACTCCACTAAGTACAAATTTTTCTTCAAATAAAAGTCTCTACTCAAATTGACACCATACTTTTAATAAATCATTGGTTGCAAAGTCTACTTAAACTAAAAAACTTATTGTTTCCCTTAGGAAAAAAGTATGGAAATTCCACTCCTTGAATTATCGTATTTATTCAAATAGAGGCCTCCACTCAAATTGACACCACATCTCAATTAATCATTGGGTTGAAGGTCCGCTTAAACTAATGAAGTTAGTAGTTTTACCCTATGGAAACGCATTACAGGAATTCCACTAAGTACTAATTTTACTTCAAATACAAGTCTCTACTGAAATTGACACCATACTTTTAATTAATCATTGGTTGCAAGGTCTACTTAAACTAAAAAACGTATTGTTTCCCTTAGGAAAAAGATATAGAAATTCCACTCTTTGAATTATCCTATTTCCTCAAATAGAGGCCTCCACTCAATTTGACACCACACCTCAATTAATCATTGTGTTGAAGGTCCGCTTAAACTAATGAAGTTAGTTGTTTTACCCTATGGAAAGGCATTACAGGAATTCCTCTAAGTACTAATATTTCTTCAAATAAAAATCTACTCAAATTGACACCATACTTTTAATAAATCATTGGTTGCAAAGTCTACTTAAACTAAAAAACTTATTGTTTCCCTTAGAAAAAAAAAAATAGAAATTCCACTTCTTGAATTATCGTATTTCTTCAAATAGAGGCCTCCACTCAAATTGACACCACACCTCAATTAATCATTGGGTTGAAGGTCCGCTTAAACTAATGAAGTTAATTTTTTTACCCTATGGAAACGCATTACAGGAACTCCACTAAGTACAAATTTTTCTTCAAATAAAAGTCTCTACTCAAATTGACACCATACTTTTAATAAATCATTGGTTGCAAAGTCTACTTAAACTAAAAAACTTATTGTTTCCCTTAGGAAAAAAGTATGGAAATTCCACTCCTTGAATTATCGTATTTATTCAAATAGAGGCCTCCACTCAAATTGACACCACATCTCAATTAATCATTGTGTTGAAGGTCCGCTTAAACTAATAAAGTTCGTTTTTTTACCCTATGGAAACGCATTACAGGAATTCCACTAAGTACTAATTTTTCTTCAAATAAAAGTCTCTACTGAATTTGACACCATACTTTTAATTAATCATTGGTTGCAAGGTCCACTTAAACTAAAAACCGTAGTGTTTCCTTTAGGAAAAAGATATAGAAATTCCACTCTTTGAATTATCCTATTTCCTCAAATAGAGGCCTCCACTCAAATTGACACCACACATCAATCATTGGGTTAAAAGTCCGCTTAAACTAATAGTTAGTTATTTTACCCTATGGAAACGTATTACAGGAATTCCACTAAGTACTAATTTTTCTTCAAATAAAAGTCTCTACTCAAATTGACACCACACTTTTAATTAATCATTGGTTGCAAAGTCTGCTTAAACTAAAAAAAACTTATTGTTTCCCTTAGGAAACAAATAAGGAAATTCCACTCCTTGAATTATCCTATTTCTTCAAATAGAGGCCTCCACTCAAATTGACACCACACCTCAATTAATCATTGGGTTGAAGGTCCGCTTAAACTAATGAAGTTAATTTTTTTACCCTATGGAAACGCATTACAGGAATTCCACTAAGTACTAATTTTTCTTCAAATAAAAGTCTCTACTGAAATTGACACCATACTTTTAATTAATCATTGGTTGCAAGGTCTACTTAAACTAAAAAACGTATTGTTTCCCTTAGGAAAAAATTATAGAAATTCCACTCTTTGAATGATCCTATTTCCTCAAATAGAGGCCTTCATTCAAATTGACACCACACCTCAATTAATCATTGAGTTGAAGGTCCGCTTAAACTAATGAAGGTAATTTTTTACATGATGGAAACGCATTACAGGAATTCCACTAAGTACTATTTTTTTCTTCAAATAAAAGTCTCTACTCAAATTGACACCATACTTTTAATAAATCATTGGTTGCAAAGTCTACTTAAACTAAAAAATGTATTGTTTCCCTTAGAAAAAAAAAAAAAGAAATTCCACTCCTTGAATTATCGTATTTCTTCAAATAGAGGCCTCCACTCAAATTGACACCGCACCTCAATTAATCATTGGGTTGAAGGTCCGCTTAAACTAATGAAGTTAATTTTTTTACCCTATTGAAACTCATTACAGGAACTCCACTAAGTACTAATTTTTCTTCAAATAAAAGTCTCTACTCAAATTGACACCATACTTTTAATTAATCATTGGTTGCAAAGTCTACTTAAACTAAAAAACGTATTGGTTCCCTTAGGAAAAAAATATAGAAATTCCACTCCTTAAATTATCATGTTTCTTCAAATAGAGGCCTTCACTCAAATTGACACCACACCTCAATTAATAATTGGGTTGAAGGTCCGCTTAAACTAATGAAGTTAGTTTTTTTTACCTTATGGAAACTCATTACAGGAATTCCACTAAGTACTATTTTTTCTTCAAATAAAAGTCTCTACTCAAATTGACACCATACTTTTAATTAATCATTGGTTGCAAAGTCTACTTAAACTAAAAAACGTATTGGTTCCCTTAGGAAAAAAATATAGAAATTCCACTCCTTGAATTATCGTATTTCTTCAAATAGAGGCCTCCACTCAAATTGACACCACACCTCAATTAATAATTGGGTTGAAGGTCCGCTTAAACTAATGAAGTTAGGTTTTTTTTACCTTATGGAAACGCATTACAGGAATTCCACTAGGTACTATTTTTTCTTCAAATAAAAGTCTACTCAAATTGACACCATACTTTTAATTAATCATTGGATGCAAAGTCTACTTAAACTAAAAAACATATTGTTTCCCTTAGGAAAAAAATATAGAAATTCCACTCTTTGAATTATCCTATTTCCTCAAATAGAGGCCTCCACTCAAATTGACACCACACCTCAATTAATCATTGGGTTGAAGGTCCGCTTAAACTAATGAAGTTAGTTTTTCTTACCCTATGGAAACGCATTACAGGAATTCCACTAAGTACTAATTTTTCTTCAAATAAAAGTCTCTACTCAAATTGACACCACACTTTTAATTAATCATTGGTTGCAAAGTCTGCTTAAACTAAAAAAAAACGTATATTGTTTCCCTTAGAAAACAAATATGGAAATTCCACTCCTTGAATTATCGTATTTCTTCAAATAGAGGCCTCCACTCAAACTGACACCACACCTCAATTAATCATTGGGTTGAAGGTCCGCTTAAACTAATGAAGTTAGTTTTTTTTTACCCTATGGAAACGCATTACAGGAATTCCACTAAGTACTAGTTTTTCTTCAAATAAAAATCTCTACTCAAATTGACACCATACTTTTAATTAATCATTGGTTGCAAAGTCTGCTTGAACTAAAAAACGTATTGTTTCCCTTATAAAAAAAAAAAATTGAAATTACACTCCTTGAATTATCGTATTTCTTCAAAAAGAGGCCACTACTCAAATTGACACCACACCTCAATTAATCATTGAGGTGTGACATCGCATTGACAAAGATAAGACCTTCTGGAGGAAAGTTCTGTGGTCAGATGAAACAAAAAATTAGCTGTTTGGCCACAATACCCAGCAATATGTTTGGAGGAGAAAAGGTGAGGCCTTTAATCCCAGGAACACCATGCTTACCGTCAAGCATGGTGGTGGTAGTATCATGCTCTGTGCCTGTTTTGCTGCCAATGGAATTGGTGCATTACAGAGAGTAAATGGGACAATGAAAAATGAAGATTACCTCCAAATTCTTCAGGACAACCTAAAATCATCAGCGCGGAAGTTGGGTCTTAGGCGCGGTTGGGTGTTCCAACAGGACAATGACCCCAAACACACGTCAAAAGTGGTAAAGGAATGGCTAAATCAGGGTAGAATGAAGGTTTTAGAATGGCCTTCCCAAAGTCCTGACTTAAACGTGTGGACAATGCTGAAGAAACAAGTGCATGTCAGAAAACCAACACATTTAGCTGAACTGCACCAATTCTGTCAAGAGGAGTGGTCACAAATTCAAGCAGAAGCTTGTGGTTGGCTACCAAAAGCGCCTTATTGCAGTGAAACCTGCCAAGGGACATGTAAGCAAATATGAACATTTTGACCCAGCAGATTTGGTCACTGTGGAGGACTCGCACCTCCGGGTTCCTCGGACCACCAATGACGGACATGACAGGCTCGTTTGTAGTGGAGAACAATGATTTATTTTTCAATAAATCTGCTTCTCTTGCTCCTCTGCTTTTCAGCACTCTCCTCTGGTGACGGTCGCGCTCTTCCGGTTGCTTTTAAGCCTCCCGCGTCTCCGTCTCGGGCTCGGGTTCTCTCTCCATCGTCCTCTCCAACTTCTCCCACCCTGTCCTTCTCGGCTGCTGCCCTTTTGTAGAGTGACAGGTGATCTGAAGACTGCGCCCAGGTGGGCTACTTTCGCACCTGTCGCCCCGGCACACCCCGCCTCGCTGCAGGGCTGCAGGCCACGCCTCCTCACAGTCACATTTTCAGTAGATTCATAATAAATTCGTAAAAGAAGCAAACTTCATGAATGTTTTTTGTGACCAACAAGTATGTGCTCCAATCACTACATCACAAAAAAATAAGAGTTGTAGAGATGATTGGAAACTGAAGACAGCCATGACATTATGTTCTTTATGTCAAGTTTTGACCACGACTGTAAATAACCGGCGGTGACTGTGATTAGTGCGGCTGATGGGTTTTAGGGTTCCGAGGCGTAAAAACAGGAAGTGAAATTGAGATTTTGCAAAATGATCTGACTCAGTCCTGCCAACCTCACTTGTGTCAAATCTGCTGTGACGGCACAAAGACAAGAACTTCCTCGTTGCGTGCCGTGACGGCGATAAAAGTGCATCAAGCGCTCCCGATGATTTCAACATCTGATCTTTCTCTTCCCGTCAGAGCGCCGTCAGCGGATAAGGCGGTCCGTTCATCGTCACACGTCATGGGCGCCAGTTGTCATGCACACCCGTGTCCCAGAGCCTCCTACAAGGTCCGAGCACCCGCCACGCCGTGACAGCTGCCGGGGCGGACGCTGCCGGTCGCCGACAGCATGACGCACGTGGACTACAAGTACACCCTGCTGGGCTCCCCGCCGGACGACTACTGCCAGAGACCGTTGCTGCTGCAGGTGGACGAGGCGCTTGTCAACCTGTTCACCATCCTGGAGGTGAAACGGGAGAGCCCCAGGATGTGGCGGGCGCTGGGCGGCGCCCACAAGGTCCGCTTCTACGGCCTCCTCTTTGGCGTGGCCGTCATGTTCCTCGTCATGACTTCGTATGTCCTGACCGGGGACAAGAAGGGTCTGCTGCTCACGCCGTCACCGTATCACATCGGCGGCCTGGTCAGCCCCGGACCCTTCGCCTTCAACCTGTCGGCGGTCAAGGATTACGCGCACATGCAGCTGGTGGTCAAGTCCATCGAGTCCAAAGTGGTGTTCACCGGTTGGCGGCAGATTCCGGAACGCACGGCGTTGGTTCAAAGCGAGCAACATGTGAGTACAGTGGAACTTCCATTTACAAACTCAATTGGTTTGTATATCAAAAAGTTCATATAGTGAAGCAAAGTTCTCCGTAAGAAGCAATGTAGCTATGAATTAGTGCAGGGGTCGGCGAGCCGCATGCGGCTCTTTAGCGCCGCCCCAGTGGCTCTCTGGAGCTTTTTCAAAAATGTATGAAAAATGGAAAAAGATGAGGGGAAAATGTGTTATTTTTTGTTTTAATATGGTTTGTGTAGGAGGACAAACATGACACAAACCTCCCTAATTGTTATAAAGCTCACTGTTTATATCATACTTGCCAACCTTGAGACCTCCGATTTCGGGAGGTGGGGGGCGGGGCGGGCGTGGTTGGGGGCGTGGTTTAGAGGGGAGGAGTATATTTACAGCTAGGATTCACCAAGTCAAGTATTTCATATATATATATATATAAATAAAATACTTGAATTTCAGTGTTCATTTATTTACACATATACACACACATAACACTCATCTACTCATTGTTGAGTTAAGGGTTGAATTGTCCATCCTTGTTCTATTCTCTGTCACTATTTTTCTAACCATGCTGAACACCCTCTCTGATGATGCAATGCTGTGTGGCACGCACAAAAGTGTTTTCATCAAATGCACTAGATGGCAGTATTGTCCTGTGTCACAACATTGCTGTTTACGGCAGACGAACTGCTTTACGGTAGACAAAACGTGACTGCTGTTGTTGTGTGTTGTTGCCGCTCTGGGAGGACGTTAATGAAACTGCCTAACAATAAACCCACATAAGAAACCAAGAACTCACCCTCCATCATTCTACAGTTATAACATGATTGGGCAGGTACGTTGTTTATATTGTGTGCCTGAATTTCGGGAGATTTTCGGGAGAAAATTTGTCCCGGGAGGTTTTCGGGAGAGGCACTGAATTTCGGGAGTCTCCCGGAAAATCCGGGAGGGTTGGCAAGTATGGTTTATATTAATCATGCTTCACTGATTCGAGTATTTGACGAGCGCCATTTTGTCCTACTAATTTTGGCAGTCCTTGAACTCACCGTTGTTTGTTTACATGTATAACTTTCTAGGACGTGTTTTATGCCACTTCTTTTTCTGTCTCATTTTGTCCACCAAGCTTTTGATGTTGTGCGTGAATGCACAAAGGTGAGTTTTGTTGATGTTATTGACTTGTGTGGAGTGCTAATCAGACATATTTGGTCACTGCATGACTGCAAGCTAATCGATGCTAACATGCTATTTGGGCTAGCTATATGTACATATTGCATCATTTTGCCTCGTTTGTAGCTATATTTGAGCTCATTTGGTTTCCTTTAAGTCCTCTTAATTCAGTTTATATCTCATGACACACTATCTGTATGTAAAATGGCTTTTATTTTTTTGCGGCTCCAGACAGATTTGTTTTTGTATTTTTGGTCCAATATGGCTCTTTCAACATTTTGGGTTGCCGACCCCTGAACTAGTGTCATGATCCGTGGTCTGGATCATGTTTTTGTTATGTTCTGTTAGTTTTGGACTCTTTTAGTTCCTGTTTGACACCGGAGTTTGTTTTACAAACCCCGTTTCCATATGAGTTGGGAATTTGTGTTAGATGTAAATATAAACGGTATACAATGATTTGCAAATCATTTTCAAGCCATGAATATGCTACAAAGACAACACATTTGATGTTCAAACTGATAAACCTTTTTTTTTTTTCAAGCAATCATTAACTTTAGAATTTGATGCCAGCAACACGCGACAAAGACGTTGGGAAAGGTGGCAAGAAATACTGATAAAGTTGAGGAATGCTCATCAAACACTTATTTGGAACATCCCACAGGTGTGCAGGCTAATTGGGAACAGGTGGGTGCCATGATTGGGTATAAAAACAGCTTCCCAAAAAATGCTCAGTCTTTCACAAGAAAGGATGGGGCGAGGGTCACCACTTTGTCCACAACTGCGTGAGCAAATAGTCAAACAGTTTAAGAACAATGTTTCTCAAAGTGCAATTGCAAGGAATTGAGGGATTTCAACATCTACGCTCCATAATATCATCAAAAGGTTCAGAGAATCTGGAGAGATCACTCCACGTAAGCAGCATGACCGTGACCTTCGATCCCTCAGATGGCACTGTATCAAAAACCAACATCAATCTCTAAAGGATATCACTACATGGGCTCAGGAACACTTTAGAAAACCACTGTCACTAAATACAGTTTGTCGCTACATCTGTAAGTGCAAGTTAAAGCTCTACTATGCAAAGGGAAAGCCATTTATCAACAACACCCAGAAACGCCGCTGGTTTCTCTGGGCCCGAGATCATCTAAGATGGACTCATGCAAAGTGGAAAAGTGTTCTGTGGTCTGACGAGTCCACATTTCAAATTGTTTTTGGAAATACTCGACATCGTGTCATCCGGACCAAAGGGGAAGCGAACCATCCAGACTGTTATCGACGCAAAGTTCAAAAGCCAGCATGTGTGATGGTATGGGGGTGCATTAGTGCCCAAGGCATGGGTAACTTACACATCTGTGAAGGCACCATTAATGCTGAAAGGTACATACAGGTTTTGGAACAACATATGCTGCTATCTAAGCGCCGTCTTTATCATGGACGCCCCTGCTTATTTCAGCAAGACAATGCCAAGCCACATTCAGCACGTGTTACAACAGCGTGGCTTGGTAAAAAAAGAGTGCGGGTACTTTCCTGGCCCGTCTGCAGTCCAGACCTGTCTCCCATCGAAAATGTGTGGCGCATTATGAAGCGTAAAATACGACAGCGGAGACCCCGGACTGTTGAACGACTGGAGCTCTACATAAAACAAGGATGGGAAAGAATTCCACTTTCAAAGCTTCAACAATTAGTTTCCTCAGTTCCCAATTGTTTATTGAGTGTTGTTAAAAGAAAAGGTGATGTAACACGGTGGTGAACATGCCCTTTCCCAACTACTTTGGCACGTGTTGCAGCCATGAAATTCTAAGTTAATTATTTGCAAAAAAAAAAAAATAACGTTTATGAGTTTGAACATCAAATATGTTGTCTTTGTAGTGCATTCAATTGAATATGGCTTGAAAAGGATTTGCAAATCATTGTATTCCGTTTATTTTTACATCTAACACAATTTCCCAACTCATATGGAAACGGGGTTTGTAGTTATAATGGATACTTATGAGTTTCACCTGCCTCTGGTGTTCGGGACACGCACCTGCTGCTAATCAGAGGACTATTTAAGCCTGCCTTTGCCAGTCAGTCGTCCTGGCGACATTAGTTGTTTGCCTCATGCCTGGACTACGTAAGTCTTAGTTGTTTCATGCCACAGTTTCGTGATTGTTCTATGCCATAGTTAATGCTGGTTGTTTCATGCAACAGTTTCGTGTTTGTTTCATGGCAGTTTCATGATTGTTCTATGCCATAGTTAATGCTGGTTGTTTCATGCCACAGTTTCGTGTTTGTTTCATGGCACAGTTTCGTGAGGTTCATGTCTATAGTTTCATGTCCTAAGTTTTTGCCTTAGCTTCCACGTGCGATTGGCATGCTTGCCTTCGGGTTGTTTTCTGTTTTGTACCTCGTTGAGTGTTTCTTAAAATTAAATCATGTTCCTACCTGCAAGTCCTGTCCGGAGTCGTCCGTTTGCCTTCCTGGGAGAACGACCCCGCAGTAAGCGAAAACCACGTCGTGACAACTAGATGAGGCAATTCCTGAAGGAATTGCGTGTGAATGCTCCAATGCTGAAGTTGAATCGAAATGATGACAGGATGTAGTATGAATGTAAGAATAGTTTGAATGTTGAAGAGTTTGAATTTCCAGAAAAAACGGAATTTGGTTTGGAACTTTGTAAAGTGTTAGTTGGATGAGTTGAATGTGTTGATGTTGGAATGGTTTGAATAGATTGAAAAATGTGCGAATTGTGGAAGTTTAAAAAAATGGACAATTCATCTTGAATGGGGAAAATGTCCCTGAAAAATGGGAATTCTTGGAAATCCGGGATTTTTTTTTTAATTGTTGAAGAAGAGCACACAATTTTGAACAGGCTGAATATTTGGAAGTTGGAACCGTTTGAATCGGATGAAACTTTAGAAAAATGTCCCATTCGTTTCAATGGGAATTTCATGGACATTTGGGAAAAGCGGGAATTTTTTGGGAAAATGTCAAAAGACTTGCGTGTTCTGAATGAGTTGAAATCGTTGGCGTTGGAATTTTTCAAATCTGTCAAGAAATGTTAAAATATTAACATTTGTAATTGAGAAATGGTGTTAAGGAATTTCGGGAAAACCAGGAATTATTCCAGTTTAAAAAACAACTTATTTTTTGTCCTGATTAAGAGGAATTATTTGAAGGTGGAACAGTTAAAGGGGGTAGGAAAATGTAGAAGGAGTAGTCGCCAGAAAAAAGGGTTTGAAAAAAAGGGTATTGTGGGTATTCCTGGAAAAAAAAGTTAATAGTTTGAATTTCCAGGATGAGTGGAATGTGTTGAAGGTGGAATGGTTTGAATCGGTTGAAAAATGTGGAAATGGTGGCAGTTTGAAAAATGTCCAATTAATTTTGAATGGGAAAAATGTCCCGGAAAACCTGGAATTCTGGGAAATCCGGGAAATTTTGGAATTTGTCAAGGGAAAGCCCGCGATTCCTGAATAGGCTGAACAGTTTGAAGTTGGAACGGTTTGAATCGGATGAAAAATGTGGAAGGTAGAGCGTGCCAAAATCTGGAGAAGAAAAATAAATAGATAAATTTTGGTGTAGAAAACCATATGTGTGAATGTTTTGGAGCATTCACACAATAATGGGTGCCAGCCTCTGCAAAAGTCCATATTTTAGTGAAGGTTTGTACACGTGGAACTAGGGTTGTACGGTATAACAGTACTAGTATAGTATCGCGGTACTAATGAATCAAAAACGGTACTATACTCGTCACGTCGTGACATTGTTGGTTTTACGAGCAGAGGAGCATGTTCGGCAGCGCACAATCGGAGAGTACTTACAAGCAGACACAGTGTGTAGACAGAAAAGGGAGAACGGACGCATTTTGGCTTAAAAACTGAAGATAAAGGTGAAGTTGTAACACTGAAACGCCCTCAGGAAGAGGTGCTTTAAGACATGGCTAGCTAGTTAGCGGCTAATGTCCATCCGCAGTCATCCGTGTTTTAGCTACTTCTAAATCACTAATCCTTGTCTCCATGGCGACAAATAAAGTAAGTTTCTTACAAGTATCATTATCACTGCAGGACGAGGAATAGCTAAACATGCTTCACTACACACCTTAGCTCACCGGTGTCACAATGTAAACAAACGCCATGGATGGATCTACACCTGACATCCACTGTAATGATACCAAGTACAGGAGCGTATCTAGTCCATACTACTATAATTACATTATTTTTTTTTAGCATCACAAAACCTTTTTCGATTTAAAAAAAATGTATATTATGTTTATAAACTCAGTAAATATGTCCCTGGACACATGAGGACTTTGAATATCATCAGTACCTAAATTTGTGATATCATCCTAAAGTAATGTAAAGTTTCAAACAGAAGAAGAAGTGATTATTACATTTGAACAGAAGTGTAGATAGAACATGTTAAAATAGAAAGTAAGCAGATAAGTAGATTACCACTTGTCCTTAATAATGTTGACAAAATAATAGAATGATAAATGACACAATATGTTACTGCATATGTCAGCAGACTAATTAGGAGCCTTTGTTTGCTTACTTACTAATAAAAGAAAAGTTGTATGTTCACTATTTTATTTAAGGACAAACTTGCAATAAGAAACATATGTTTAATGTTGTCAGGTTCAAACACTGATGACATCTATTAAACAAGACAAGAAGCAAGGAATCAAACAGAGACAGACTTAAACTTGGCTCAGTGAGGAGAAACGTCTGGACTGTACTCTTTGTACAGATCCACCACGCTCTCCCGAAAGATTGTACGCAACCTCTTTTATTTGGACTTTCCCTGATTACATGGCAACAGCTGTTTCTAAAGGTACGGGGGTCGTAAACAGCCATCGCCTTTGATTACAAACAATTCAAAGAAAAGGTCGTAAAACAGTTCAAAAAAGGTTGTCTGGAGAGGAGTCTGGTCCTGTTTCCTCTCTGCCTTTGTAGTTCTCGGGTCAAGACAAAATCTTTCTGTGGATTACAATACATCAATGAAACAGAACACCTTCATGTTGCTTCCCATCCTACACAGTGGAGTTTTACAAGCTTTTTGATTGGTAGGATCAAAGACAGCTTTTGTCCTCTCGCCGGGAACTCATGGAAACACAAAGTTTTGTGAAAACTTGGATCCAATTATTCTGACAAATGTACCCTAAGATTTTTTTGTTAAAATAAAGCCAATAATACAATTTTTTGTGGTCCCCTTTATTTAGAAAAGTACCGAAAAGCATCAAAATACATATTTTGATACCAAAATATTGGTATCGGGACCACCCTAGTAGCAATATGGTTGGCAAAGTTAATTTTGGTGATTTCTGATCTTTGTGAGGGCACCAAAGGGATTTATGTGTGTGTTGGCAGAGCAGCTATACAGAGGACAGCAGCTTGTTGTTTTGATCGAAAAGCTCGTAAATGGAAAAGCTCTCAAATGGAGGGGTCCGTAAAAGGAGTCTCCACTGTACTTCAAAGTCTTTGATCCCTGCCTCTCCTCAGCTCCAATTAGCCATTCCTTCTAATGATAATGACTTTTTCCCGGCTGTTTGCCACGTAACTCATTTGTCATGGAGCGCGCTAATGAAAAGGAGCGTGCATGCAGAGGGACAATCAATATTGCGACGGCATTAATTGCATTTGGAGACGCTGCCGGTCTCGCCGGCGATCGGCTTTGATGGCCCCAAAGACTATCTCCAATGTGAGGAGACTGTAATGAGATGTCTGCGTCGCTGCTATGATCAGACGTTACGGTCAAAACATCTTTTGTACAAGAGCCCTCGCTCTCTTTGCCTACAAAATCAATAGGAGTCCTTCAACCTGCACAACACCGCCCCAGAGGGACTAGGTCAGGGGTCGGCAACCCAAAATGTTGAAAGAGCCATATTGGACCAAAAATACAAAATACAATGAAAAGCCTTTTATAAGTGTTATAATGAAGGCAACACATGATGTAAGTGTCTATATTAGCCTACTATCAAAATGACTTTAAAAGTCTTATATAAGTGTTATATTGAAGGCAACACATGATGTAAGTGTCTATATTAGCCTACTATTAAAATGACTTTAAAAGTCTTATATAAGTGTTATAATGAAGGCAACACATGATGTAAGTGTCTATATTAGCCTACTATTAAAATGACTTTAAAAGTCTTATATAAGTGTTATAATGAAGGCAACACATGATGTAAGTGTCTATATTAGCCTACTATTAAAATGACTTTAAAAGTCTTATATAAGTGTTATAACGAAGGCAACACATAATGTAAGTGTCTATATTAGCCTACTATCAAAATGACTTTAAAAGTCTTATATAAGTGTTATAATGAAGGCAACACATGATGTAAGTGTCTATATTAGCCTACTATCAAAATGACTTTAAAAGTCTTATATACGTGTTATAGTGAAGGCAACACATGATGTAAGTGTCTATATTAGCTATAATAGCCTACTATCAAAATGACTTTAAAAGTCTTATATAAGTGTTATAATGAAGACAACACATGATGTAAGTGTCTATATTAGCTATACTAGCCTACTATCAAAATGACTTCAAAAGTCTTATATATGTGTTATATTGAAGGCAACACATAATGTAAAGTGTCTGTATTAGCTATAATAGCCTACTATCAAAATGACTTTAAAAGTCTTATATACATGTTATAATGAAGACAACACATGATGTGACTATATTAGCTATACTAGCTTACTATCAAAATTACTTAAAAAATCTTATAAGTGTTATAATGAAGACAACACATTATGTAAGTGTCTATATTAGCTATAATAGCCTACTATCAAAATTACTTTAAAAGTCTTAAATAAGTGTTATAATGAAGGCAACACATGATGTAAAGTTTCTATATTAGCTGTAATAGCCTACTATCAAAATTACTTTAAAAGTCTTATATAAGTGTTATAATGAAGGCAACACATTCTGTAAGTGCCTATATTAGCTATATTAGCCTACTATCAACATTACTTTAAAACTCTTATATAAGTGTTATATTGAAGGCAACACATGATATAAAGTGTCTACATTAGCTAGAATAGCCTACTATCATAATGACTTTAAAAGTCTTATATACGTGTTATAATGAAGACAACACATTATGTAAGTGTCTACATTAGCTATATTAGCCTACTATCAAAATGACTTTAAAAGTCTTATATACATGTTATAATGAAGGCAACACATGATGTAAGTGTCTATATTAGCCTACTATCAAAATGAGTTTAAAAATCTTATATAAGTGTTATAATGAAGACAACACATTATGTAAGTGTCTATATTAGCCTACTATCAAAATGACTTTAAAAAATCTTATATAAGTGTTATAATGAAGACAACACATTATGTAAGTGTCTATTAACTATAATAGCCTACTATCAAAATTACTTTAAAAGTCTTTAAAAAAGTGTTATAATGAAGGCAACACATGATGTAAAGTTTCTATATTAGCCTACTATCAAAATGACTTTAAAAGTCTCATAAGTGTTCTAATGAAGGCAATATATGATGTAAGTGTCTACATTAGCTATATTAGCCTACTATCAAAATGACTTTAAAAGTCTTATATAAGTGTTATATTGAAGGCAACACATGATGTAAAGTGTCTATATTAGCTATAATAGCCTACTATCAAAATGACTTTAAAAGTCTTATATACGTGTTATAATAAAAACACATGATGTGTCTATATGAGCTATAATAGCCTACTATCAAAATGACTTTAAAAAGTCTTATATAAGTGTTATAATGAAGGCAACACATGATGTAAGTGTCTATATTAGCCTACTATCAAAATGACTTTAAAAGTCTTATATAAGTGTTACATTGAAGCCAACACATGATGTAAGTGTCTATATTAGCCTACTATCAAAATGACTTTAAAAGTCTTATATACGTGTTATAATGAAGGCAACACATGATGTAAGTGTCTATATTAGCCTACTATTAAAATGACTTTAAAAGTCTTATATAAGTGTTATAATGAAGGCAACACATGATGTAAGTGTCTATATTAGCCTACTATCAAAATGACTTTAAAAGTCTTATATACGTGTTATAATGAAGACAACACATGATGTAAGTGTCTGTATTAGCCTACTATCAAAATGACTTTAAAAGTCTTATATACGTGTTACATTGAAGCCAACACATGATGTAAGTGTCTATATTAGCCTACTATCAAAATGACTTTAAAAGTCTTATATACGTGTTACAATGAAGCCAACACATGATGTAAGTGTCTATATTAGCCTACTATCAAAATGACTTTAAAAGTCTTATATAAGTGTTACATTGAAGCCAACACATGATGTAAGTGTCTATATTAGCTATAATAACGTGTCATCCATCCATAACACATAGCCACTTCTAAGATACGAATCCTCGCCACCACGGCGGAAAATTGTCTTCCATGTAGCATTATCACTGGAGGACTACAGGAAAAGGAATGGCTAAGCATGCTATACACACACACACACACCGAGCAAGACGACACAAGAAGCTAATCGCTAAAGTTTTCAAGTAAAGCAGCGAGGATTCATCCAGATGTCGATATGTGAATCTTTGGGCACGAAACGATTGGATCTGATACCGATTATTTGGTATAATAATCATTCAACTTTTTCTCAAAACAGGTTCCAGGTTGTAAATACTTCTTCTGGTTGCATGGAGTTTTTGTTAATAAAAGAAAGGGTGTGTTTTCTTTTCCGATTTCCCATGCATTCCAAATGATGATTTATTAAAGTACCACAAATGTACCGTATTTTTCTGACTATAAGGCTCACTTAAAATCCTTTCATTATCTCAAAACTCGACAGTGCGCCTAATGTACGGGATAATTCTGGTTGTGCTTACCGACCTCGAAGCTGTTTTACTTGGTACACGGTGAAATGATACGTTTGACCGGTAGATGGCAGTCACACATAAGAGATACGTGTGGACTGCAATATGATGGCAATATGACTCAAGTAAAAAAAACACCAACATTTGATATGTTCCATTGAAAGTATAGAACGACGTTTTAGTACGACTTTGGTAAGCTATGTTCTAGGTTCTAAGCTAAGTGTTATTATGGTGTGTGTATAAGGTAAGACATATTATCTGGCGTTTTGTTTCGCAATATTATGCAAAAGCAACTTTTCTTTCCTTCTGGTACCTGCTGATCTGTATTTGGGATCTGCATAAGTCCTGAAAATTTGCGCGCGTCCGCCTTTGTAGTCCATATCGACACCATAGTCAATAAGCTTCTTCTTTTTCTCTATCTTCTTGTTATGGGACATTCATCCTCCACTGTTGCCATTTCTAATATAAAGTAGTGTCAAGTTTAGGGCTGCAACTAACGATTCATTTGATCATCGATTAATCTCTCGATTAATAATCGGATAAAAGAGACAAACTATATTTCTATCTTTTCCAGTATTTTATTGAAACAAAACAGCATACTGGCACCATACTTATTTTGATTATTGTTTCTCAGCTATTTGTACATGTTGTAGTTTATAAATAAAGGTTTATAAAAAAATTAAATTAAAAATATATAAAAATACATCAAAAATTGCCCGAATCGACGACTAAATGAATCGCCAACTATTTTTATAATCGATTAGTTGTTGCAGCCCTAGTAAAGTTGTTACTTCTATCCGGTGCGCCCTATGGTCCGGAAAATACGCTATGAGGTTTCGTATTTAGACTCCAATTTCTTTGTTTTTTTCTGTCTTTCCAGATGTTTTCCGTCATCCCCTGCAAATTCCTGCCGGACGTCCGCAACCCGTGCTGGTACGAGGAGTACGCCGGCAACGTCACCTCTGACCCTTACGGGGAGAACTTGTACGCGCACTACGCCCGGCACTTTCGCACCGTCTTCACGAACTTGCGGCGCACTTTCGAGAAGCACTTGTTCAGCCACGGCGGGAAGCTTCACCGCATCCGCTGCCTGCCGTATTTCTACATCATCGGGCAGCCCAAGTGCGGCACCACCGATCTTTACAACCGCCTGCTGCTGCATCCCGACGTTAAGTTCACCACTTTTAAAGAGCCGCACTGGTGGACCCGCAAGAGGTTCGGTGAGTGAATATCTCTATAAATAAAGATTCATACTTATAATTTCTTCTTTACAGTCTTTTTAAAAATCTACTAAGATATACAGTACAGGCCAAAAGTTTGGACACACCCTCCCATTCAATGCCTTTTCTTTATTTTCATGACTATTGACATTGTAGATTGTCACTGAAGGCATCAAAACTATGAATGAACACGTGGAGTTATGTACTTAACAAAAGAAAACATGTTTTATATTCTAGTTTCTTCAACATAGCCACCCTTTGCTCTGATTACTGTTTTGCACACTCTTGGCATTCTCTAGCTTCAAGAGGCATTTACCTGAAATGGTTTCCATTCCACAGGTGTCATAGTTGTGATGCCTTCAGTGACAATCTACAATGTGAATAGTCATGAAAATAAAGAAAATGAGAGAAGGTGTGTCCAAACTTTTGGCCTGTACTGTATGTTGAGTAAAAAAAGGACCCCCAGAGACAGAATGGTACAATACCACCTTTTTACTGAAGTTTCAGGAGACCGGCCCTTACAATGCGACAGTAGCATCAGCAAGAAGAGGTCTAAGTCCAAACAAAAAGAGTCAGCTTATGTAAAGCGAAAGGAGAACAGCTGCTTCTTCAAAACAGATAAGAAACTGGCCAAAACAGCTCTGTGAGCCGACAAACAGGAGCCCTTAAGACAGGCCCGGGCAATTATTTTGACTCGGGGGGGCATGGTGTTCCTGGGATTAAAGGCCTCACCTTTTCTCCTCCAAACATATCGATGGGTGTTGTGGTCAAACAGCTCCATTTTTGTTTCATCTGACATCACATGGACAAAGATAAGACCTTCTGGAGGAAAGTTTGTGGTCAGATGATCATTATTTTGGATTGGCTATAAGGAGTAACATATATATATTTTTTAATCCGATTTTTAGGTTTTTTTCTGGTTGAATGGCCAGGGTATTTGTTTGTATTTTTATGTTTTTATTTAATTCATAAATATAATTATCAATTCATTTTGTTGACATTTCAGAATGTCTAAATAAATAAATGAAATATAACTACATAATTACAGCCCCTTCCGCGGCAGGCCCGCAGGCCACGCCCCCCTCCACAATAACTATAATTATTAATTTATTTTGTTGACATTTCAGAAGTTGTTTTTTTTTAATATGCAGTAAATATAATTACTAGAGATGTCCGATAATATCGGACAGCCGATATTATCGGCCGATAAATGCTTTAAAATGTAATATTGTAAATTGTCGGTATCGGTTTCAAAATTATCGGTATCGGTTTCAAAAAGTTACATTTTTGACTTTTTAAAACACCGCTGTGTACACGGACGTAGGGAGAAGTACAGAGTGCCAATAAACCTTAAAGGCACTGCCTTTGCGTGCCGGCCCAGTCACATAATATCTACGGCTTTTCACACACACAAGTGAATGCAAAGCATTCTTGGTCAACAGCCATACAGATCACACTGAGGGTGGCCGTATAAACAACTTTAACACTCTTACAAATATGCGCCACACTGTGAACCTACACCAAACAAAAATGACAAACACATTTCGGGAGAACATCCGCACCGTAACACAACATAAACACAACAGAACAAATACCCAGAACCCCTTGCAGCACTAACTCTTCCGGGACGCTACAATATACACCCCCTGCTACTCCCGGCCCCTCGCCCCGCCACCTCAACCTCCTCATGCTCTCTCAGGGAGAGCATGCCCAAATTCCAAGCTGCTGTTTTGAGGCATGTTAAAAAAAAAAATTTTTTTTTAAAATGCATTTTGTGACTTCAATAATAAATATGGCAGTGCCATGTTGGCATTTTTTTCCATAACTTGAGTTGATTTATTTTGGAAAATCTTGTTACATTGTGTAATGCATCCAGCGGGGCATCACAACAAAATGAGGCATAATAATGTGTTAATTCCACGACTGTATATATCGGTATCGGTTGATATCGTAATCGGTAATTAAGAGTTGGACAATATCGGAATATCGTCCAAAAAAGCCATTATCGGACATCTCTAAAAATGACTAATTTCACTATCATAATTTCTAAATGGCAAGAGAAAAAAACATGCTTTTTTATTTATTTATTTTTCTCTGTGAATTATTTCAAATGTCCCTGAAATGATATTACTATTTAATGACATTTATGTTTATTGATATCAGTATGTGCCTTCAAATGGCCTGCTCCAGCAGAAAAACATGTAAGATTATTCATGTAGGACGAGTGCCGAGGCGACTTTTAAAGTATTGATGTATATTGATGAGCCGTCAAAGCGACATCAATTATCCCTCTCTTTAGGGCAATTATGGTGGTGATGAATATTCACCAGCCAGCGTGTTTATTTCCTGCTCACGTTTACCAGCACTTTTACTCACTCCCAGCATTCCGACCGACTCTCTTTGATTGTTTTCCGCTCCTCCCCCCCTCCCTTTTCACGGGGAGATGTCTTCACTTGTCGCCATGTGTGACGCACGTCGGCGTAGACGCCACTTGAATAAAGGGCAACATCTGCACGCTTCCCCCGGATGCTTTGTAAGCCGCGTGTGTGGGCGCCGCCTGTCACTTCCTGTGTCGCCTTTCAATGTCACAAAATGCCGCTCGTCTTCTACCTTCGGGGGTAGAAAATAGGTTTTTCATCCTATTTCGCCCCCAATCCCCAACTCTCCCGGGTCAAAGGTCACATTGTCACTAATTAGCAAACGAGAGCGCTTGTTTTTGTCGTCTCATAAAGGAGGCCGTCCGTGCGATTCAGCGGCAGGAAATGAAGATGATGACTTCATGCTCGCACGCCGCGATCATTGATGATCTCGCCGATATCGCCCGCAACGCATGACGACTCCATTGTCTACACATAAATGCTTTTCTTCTACATTGCAATAACTACACTGCAAAAAGTCAGTGTTCAAAAACAAGAAGAAATTAAAGCTGCAAGCAGCGATGGACGCGACCGACTTTGAGGGCTCATAAAATCCAAACCGGAGCAGTAATTAAAACTCTTTAATGAACTTTTGATCAGAAGGGTTCAATCTCTCTCCTGTGCTAATTTGAAGCCGACACGACAAACGCGCTCAGAGGAGATAATGTTTGAAAAAAGGTGACTGTTTTTACACAACTTTTGTTTCGAAGGGGGAATTGCAAACTTCCTGTTGATTTTTGCTGGGGGTTGTCAGTGTATGAAATATAGGTCTAAGTGAGACCTACATAAAGGTTTTTGTTTCATGTCTCTACGACATTCCTACTGGGAGTTACAGGCAGTTTTGTCTGTGTTTTCTTCCTAGGGGGCGCTAGAGCGCAATTTTGAGTTTTGGGGTTAGGTTTTTTGATTATATCCCAATTGCCTGATGTGTGTGTCCAATTTGATGAGTTTTGAAGCATGTTAAGGGGGTCAAATTACAGCTCAAAGAGGCGGCAGTATAATAATAAAACGCTAGAAATACAATAGGGTCCTCTGTCCCAAAGTCCCTAAAAATACAAAAATTAGGGGCATTTTACTTGAACTGAGGAAAATTATCTGCCAATAAAACAAGAAAATTTGGCTTCTCAAGACTTTCCAAAAAAAGTACAATTAGCTAACCTCAATGAACCCAAAAATACCTTAAAATAAGTATATTCTCACTAATAACAAGTGCACTTTTCTTGATAAAAAAAATAAATAAATTAGACCTTTTTTCTCAATATGTTGAAAAATATTCTTAAATTAAGTAAACGCCAGTGCCATTATCTTGACATAATGATATGCGCTCGGCATTACATGTCTTGAAACCAGCAATCTTATACTAAAAACTAGTTTATTGTTCTTAATGGAAAGGCAACAAGGCAACCGCTTGTTACTCTCGGGGTCTCCTAGCCGCTCAGGCAAATAATATGGTCTAAAAATGCATTTTTCCATTGATAACATGACATCATCACGCCAAGTGCGTGCTCTTTCAGTAAATTGCACAAGGTATATATATATATATATATATATATATACACACACACACACAGCCCGGCCCCCAGCCAAATTTTTTTTATTGTAATTTTGAAGAATTCATCTGAATGTGCATGAACTATTTCTGTTCAAAATAGTTTGAAATGTCACATGTGAAATGTTTAAATATGAACTGTCCGTTTACTGTACTGTGCCAACTGTACTACTATAGGAGCACCTATTTTCTCCTGTTTCATTGAAAATAAAACGGCAAAGTCCATTTGGTTGTCATCGGTTTTAATTATGAGACACAATTGTGTCAAAGTCATGATTTTTTTTGTTCATGCTTGAAATAAGAAATGATTACTTTAAAAAAAAAGTAGTTTTATACTTGTGAGTGTTGATGACACAGCTTTGCATCACTTGATATTCTAGTTTCGAGCATGTTTTACTCAATATAGGTCATCAAATGTCAGCAACAAGCTGTAATATCTTACTGAGATCATTTAGGACCAAAACACTTAAAACAAGTAAAACACTCTAACATAAAATCTGCTTAGTGAGAAGAATGATCTTATCAGACAGAAAATAAGCAAATATCAGCCTTATTTGAGATATTTCATCTTACTTAGATTTCAGTTTTTGCAGTGTAAGACACTTTTGTTGTTGTTGTTGTTGTTTTGTTTTTTATGGGCTTTTAAAAATAATTAGACTGGAAGGTTTATGGCGTATTAGTCATAAACTCAAGGCGCCGTTTTTTCTCACGAAACCTCATTAGCGCATTGATCCGTCTTTTTTTTTTTCAGCTTTATTTGGATTTGACTAAGTTGTCTGACTGGTGTTTTCTTTCCTGCTATGTTTCAAACGTAGGCCTGAGTATGCTTTCACCGGTACAGGTATCAAAATGTATTTCAATACTTTCCGATACTTTTCTAAATAAAGGGGACCACAAAAAATATCACTATTGGCTTTATTTTAACAAAGAATCTTAGGGTGCATTAAACATATGTTTCTTATTGCAATTTAGTCCTTAAATAAAATAGTGAACATTCAAGACAACTTGTCTTTTATTAGTAAGTAAGCAAACAAAGGCTCCTAATTAGTCTGCTGACATATGCAGTAACATATTGTGTCATTTTCCATTCTATTATTTTGTCAACATTATTAAGGACAAGTGGTAATCTACTTGTTCATTTACTGTTAATATCTGCTTACTTTCTCTTGTAACATGTTCTATCTACACTTCTGTTAAAATGTAATAATTCTTCTGTTGTTTGATACTTTACATTAGTTTTGGGTGATACCACAAATTTGGGTATCAATCCGATACAAAGTAGTTACAGGGTCATACATTGGTCATATTCAAAGTCCTCATATGTTTATAAACATAATATACATTTAAAAAAATGAAAGAAGATTTTGTGATGCTAAAAAAATATCGATGTAATCATAGT
>NC_084586.2:212500-222500 GCF_033978685.3 Nerophis lumbriciformis
AGCTCCATGAAAACCGAAGAATGATGGTATTTTAACGGTCTCGCCTCTTTTGCAACGCAGGGATCATCCGGTCCAACGAGGGCTTCCACAGCCGCTACCCGGTGGAGGACTACCTGGACCTGTTGGATGAGGCCGCTTACTTCATCCAAGGCAACCTCACGGCCAATGACAGCGGGGCGCCCGAACGGCCCAACGTCATCATCGGTAAGATCACGTGACTTTGGCCACTTCCTGCTTCGCCATGACTCACTTGGTTAAGTGAAAATAAGTTGCATTTGTGTCCAGATCTGCACCAAGTGATTCTAATCAATATTTACTGAGTTTCTAGCATATGTGGGCCATGCTTATAAGGACATGATATATCCTCATTACCTGGAACACAAACAATGTCGACTTCCTCCAGCCTGTTGACTTATTTGCGCACTGCTGCCATCTAGCGGGATGATTGTGTATTGCAAGACTCCCTGCCTGTTCGAGAAACACTTGTTTTTGCTGCTAATTCCTGGTTATGCACTTATATCCATGCATGCACCAAAATGTAATTTTAGTCATTATTTGGAGGGACTAAACGATTTTCAATCACCCTTATTTTATGTTATCCTACAGATTTTAATGAATTTGTACTTGATAGAAAATAAATAATAGAAATACTGGAGCTCATCCAGATCTGCACCAAAATGTATGAAAATGAAAAGTGGCTTTTGAAAAGGTTTTAAGGTCAAATTAGTTCCTGTTGCGTTTGGACCAGTTGTTCCTCCCAGGGAATTCAAGTTGCTGGTCGCTCCCAAGCTCTTTGTGACACGTAGAAGAACCACCAGAGATAGAATAGGTATTTTGTCATTTTATTTCCAAAGCCTTGGAAATAGAATGAGACCAGTCCAGCATAGAACATTCAATCGCGCAGCTAAGATGGTCTGATCTAAAATATGGAAACCTTCTCTTCTATAAAGTGTCTCTCGCTCCCACCCTCGTTGTCTCTCTTTCCAGCCCAAACACATGCCCATTGTCCTCCTCAGCTGGGCACAGGAACAGATAAGGAAAAGGAGTATCTGTCCTCCTTACATTCCTAAAGTCAAGGTTAGCACACAGTACTTGCAGACAACCAAAAGACCACAATTGGAAGAAGAAAACTAGCTGTTTTGTAATATGACTATGAAAATAAAGAAGTAACACTTAAATACGGATATATGTAAATATCTGCCTCTGACATTCCTTATTGTATTTTTTATTGTTAGTTCTGTCAAACAGTTATTTTAATGAGATTAATAACTTTTTTTTACACTTTTGTTATTTATGTTAAACAATTTTTATACATTTTCATAGAGGTGGGCACCTCACAAGACGGGAAAAATGGGATAAAACAAACAACATGTTTACTTGGCCCACTTCCTGGGAAACTTATCAAGGAGCTTTTTGTAATATTAGGTCCATCAGTGCTAAATATTATAAACTTATCACTTTCCTCTGGCACTGTTCCCCTAGCATTCAAAAAAACGGTTATTCAATCAATCAATCAATTCCTTTATTGTCATTGTCATAATAACACTTAAGTCATACATGAACAACGAGATTTGGTTTGAGCTTTAGAAACTGCATTGATGTGCAGGTTGACAATAGTTTACATTTTAGCATTGTCAGGAAGATGGCGAGTAGAGGGACGTGGGGGTGGGAACATTCATCCTCTGTTCAAAAGACCTAACCTCGATCCTGACCTCATGGTAAACTACCATGAGGTCTGCTTGTGCAGCCCTTTGAGACACTCGTGATTTAGGGCTATATAAGTAAACATTGATGGATTGATTGAAGACGATTCAGAATCCACTCTTGATTCAACACTATTCTCGTCGTTGACTCTATCCTTGCCTCTGCCCCTTACATGTAACTTGTTTATTGCTAGCTTGCTGGAAAAGCGAAACAGCACAGACTTTAATGTAGGGCGTGCTTTAGAAGTGTTGCTCTATTAGGAGAGATCTGAAGGGGGACTGTGAGAATGAGATATTTTGAAGTGTTCTTTCTTAATCCATAGTCGTGTTTAAATCAGCTAGTATGTTCCCATGTATCCTTGCTTTTATCTTATGTCCGCTGGTCAACTTTTTGTTTTGTCTTAAAGGCCCCTGTTTGTCGGCTCAGAGAGCTGTTTTGGCCAGTTTCTTATCTGTTTTGGAGAAGCAGCTGTGTTCCTTTCTGGGTGAGAGGGGCTGTTTTCGCGCTACATAAACTGACTCTTTTTGTTGGGATTTAGATCTCTTCTTGCTGATGCTATTGGTCTCCTAAAGCTTTAGTAAAAAACCTTGGTATTATATCATTCTGTCTCTGGGGTCCTTTTTACTCAACATATAAATCATCCAAAATATTTTGGGATTGACCAGTTGGTTTTATTCCCTGAGAGGAAGACTGGTCGCACGCAAAGACTATAAAAATGGGAGCCATTACCTCCCTGCTAGACACTCAGCATCAAGGGTTGGAATTGGGGGTTGTATCACCAAAAATGATTCCCGGGCGCGGCCACCGCTACTGCTCACTGCTCCCCTCACCTCCAAGGGGGTGATCAAGGGGGATGGGTCAAATGCAAAGAATAATTTCACCACACCTAGTGTGTGTGTGACAATCATGTATTTGAACTTAACAGTATATAAATGATAAGTTACAGGTTACAAAATCTCCTCTTGACTGCTGACGTACGACCTATACACTAAAAAAACATCTTTATTTATCCATTTTTAATTTATTTTATTATTTAAAATTCTCAGAACATAAATCAGTCTAATAAAAGAAAATAAAGCTACCCCAACTCCAACCCAATCCCAGCTTTGCAATACTTAGGATAAACATTTACAAAGCAATTAAAAAGAGAAACAAATACAATATCGGTACTTTTTGAATACAATACTAAAAAAAAGGTCAACAAAAAAAATGTATGAAAGTAACAGTATCTGTCAATAGTTGTTTCATGTTTTTAATTCAAAAATTATGTCTTAAAAAAAAATTATAAACAAAATACCGGTACTTTTTTAAAAACAATTGATTTATGAAAACTATGAATCAATTTAGAATCTGAATTTTTTTTTTTAAACTACTTTTTTATTATAACTATCTATGTTTTGCACTACTGATACCATCGTTGGTATCAACACTGATTTATGGATCGATCCCTTCCCTTTACGTGTATGCCTTGCAGCAACAGAGGAACCCAACAATTGTTGTTCTATTATCCTTTCTCTGGACTGTTATTAATATCTGCTTGCTTACACTTTTTAAACTTTACCACACACTTATTGCTTGTGTTGTTACAAGCTAATTGAGTTTAGCGGCAATCTTAGCGATTAGCTAGCTTACTCTGTGTGTCACATGGGTCCTCCAGTGATAAGGTTACTTGTAAGAAATGTAGTTTATTTGCCACAAAGGTTTCAATTCAAACAGTATTTGACTTGACAGCGTTTATTTTTCAACCATCTTTTCTTCTGTATTTGTACGGACCTTTTTGAGCGTGCAACTTTTATTGTGTGCTGCAGGGGAAGCCAGTGCCTCCACCATGTGGGACAACAACGCCTGGGTGTACTTCTACGGCAATTCCACCAATAGAGAGCCGCCCTTCCTCATCCAGGACTTTGTCCACGCCGTGCAGCCCGACGCACGATTCATTGTCATGCTCAGGGACCCGGTGGAAAGGTACGCTTGTCCACTCTTTACTGACTCAAAGGTCCGCCTCGTCTAATTAAAATACTTAGTTACAATTATAAATCATTCAATAGAAGTTCAATTAAAATATTAATAGATATTAAATTATTATTAGTAGTATTTAATAATAAATATAATTACATATTTCAGATGGTTTCATTTTTTTAATGCTCTTATTTTGGATCAGCATACAGTGTGCACAATCAGGCAGATTCAAGTCCATTTTCAACCACAATATTTCAGAAAGTAAAAGTGAAGTTTTCGCTAAAAGCAGAGCTCAAATTTAACCGCGGCAACAAATTGTCCAACATCCGCGGCAAGAACATGCCATGACCGCCCTTGACTTTTTACTAGTTAACGGACGAGGGATTTAACAGTAAACGATATAATGATAATTCGCAATTAAATTCCAGACGGTGAGTAAAACCGTCTATTTTTTTAATTACTGAAAAACCGTCATTTATTAATGCATTTTAGGCAACACGAAGTCAGGCGCATGCGCTCTAGCGTCGTTTGGCTTGATAATCATGGCGGATTAACGACACGGACTTTGCTCGGGAGATTTCCCCTCGGTGTAAACGGAGCCAAGCGCTTGGTTTAACGTCATTTTAACCTCGCTTCCCGTCGTGCGGTTAAGAGCCCACTGCTGTGTTTAGATGGAGACAGGTGTGGACAATATTGGAGACGGAAGCACTTGTCCCAACACTAAAAGTAATACTTACAAAATGTTTTGTCGTCTCATCGAAATGAACGAAGGCTGTGAAGATTGTGTATTCGATGTAAGAGGTGTCACTCCTCTTTATATTTGTGGGTTCTGAACCAAGAGAAGAACAAAGCTTGTTTATTAGACTTCATCTTCATTAGCCAAACTACTTTGTGTTTTATATTGATATCAAAAACTAAACACAAGGTGTTTTTTTTTACATTACTTGTGGGTTTTTTCATGTCACAAAGGTATTACTTCAAAAAACATTAATGTGACATAGCATTTTGTTGATGTGTTATTATGTATAGTTAATTCCTATATGACATATTTCTGCTCAAACTCTTAATGGATCTGTCCCGATGAATCATCGACATGTAAATATAAATGTACATAAGTTAAAAAAAAAAAAATAATAATAATAATAATAATAATAAAATTAAATAAAAAAAAAATACGAAAAATTAAATAAAATAAAAAAAAAATATATATATATATATATATACCTCCCTCTATCAAAATGTATAAATAGAGATAAAGGCATCATGAAATTACATGAAAATTATATTAATAATGAATAATAAAACAGTTTATATATATATATATATATATATATATATATATATATATATATATATATATATATATATATATATATATATATACTTTTTTTTTAATATATATATATATATATATATATATATATATATATATATATATAAAATGTATGCATGCATGCATGCTTTGGAGCCCCTCGAAAGAAAATGTTTACCTTGGTGCCCTTCCAACATGCCTTGGTGCCCTAAAATATGAGCCCTTTTTTAAGGCAACACTTGCCTTGACCTTAAAAAGTTCAAATTAGAGGTCTGTAAAAGTGTTTGCAAATTGAGAAAAAAATAAAAGGCCGTGTCATTATGTTATCATCTCAACTTAACGAGTTGGAAAAATAGTCAGAAATGTAATCAGAGTGGTGCTTCGCAGGCTCTACTCGGACTACTTGTACTTCGGCATCAGCAACAAGTCGGCGGAGGACTTCCACGAGAAGGTGTCGGAGTCTCTGCAGCTGTTGGATTGCTGCCTGGGCGAGTACACCATCCGCTCCTGCGTCTACAACGACACCCTCAATGACGCCATGCCAGTAAGTGCGGCGCGCAGCCTCCCTGGCACTCCACTCCTGTAGGTGGCAGTATTGCAAAGCAAGTGCCGAGTGGTTTGTTTGTTTTCACCGCAGATCCTTCTGCTGAATGTTTTGGGGGACTGTTATAACAGGAAGTGAAAGAGAAATACAATTTGACCAGCACTGGGTTAGTAATATGGAAGTACAAAACCAGTGAAGTTGTGTAACTCTTCCTTTGTGTAACAAATCCTTTTCAACTTATATTCAATTGAAGAGACTGCAAAGACAAGATATTTCATGTTTCAATTGAGAAACTTCATTTTTTTTGCAAATAATCATTAACTTTAATGGCAGCAACACCTTTCAAAAAAGTTGGCACAGGGGCATTTTTACCACTGTGTTACATGGCCTTTCCTTTTAACAACACTCAGTAAACGTTTGGGAACTGAGGAGACACATTTTTGAAGCTTTTCAAGTGGAATTCTTTCCCATTCTTGCTTGATGTACAGCTTAAGTTGTTCAACAGTCTGGGGGTCTCCCTTCTGCTATTTTAGGCTTCATAATGCGCCACACATTTTCAATAGGAGACAGGTCTGGACTACAGGCAGGCCAGTCTAGTACTCGCACTCTTTTACTATGAAGCCACGTTGATGTAACACGAGGCTTGGCATTGTCTTGCTGAAATAAGCAGGGGCGTCCATGGTAACGTTGCTTGGATGGCAACATATGTTGCTCCAAAACCTGTATGTACCTTTCAGCATTAATGGCGCCTTCACAGATGTGTAAGTTACCCATGCCTTGGCCACTAATACACCCCCATACCATCACACATGCTGGCTTTTCAACTTTGCGCCTATAACAGTCCGGATGGTTCTTTTCCTCTTTGGTCCGGAGGACACCACGTCCACAGTTTCCAAAAACAATTTGAAATGTGGACTCGTCAGACCACAGAACACTTTTCCACTTTGCATCAGTCCATCTTGGATGAGCTCGGGGCCCAGCAAAGCCGGCGGCGTTTCTGGGTGTTGTTGATAAATGGCTTTCATTTTGCATAGTAGAGTTTTAACTTGCACTTACAGATGTAGCGACAAACTGTAGTTACTGACAGTGGTTTTCTGAAGTGTTCCTGAACCCATGTGGTGATATCCTTTACACACTGATGTTGCTATTGGATAAAGTACCTTCTGAAGGATTGAAGGTCACGGGCATTCAATGTTGGTTTTCGGCCTTGCTGCTTACGTGCAGTGATTTCTCCAGATTCTCTGAACCTTTTGATGATATTACGGAGCGTAGATGGTGACATCCCTAAATTCCTTGCAATAGCTGGTTGAGAAATGTTGTTCTTAAACTGTTAGACAATTTGCTCACGCATTTGTTGACAAAGTGGTGACCCTCGCCCCATCCTTGTTTGTGAATGACTGAGCATTTCATGGAATCTACTTTTATACCCAATCATGGCACCCACCTGTTCCCAATTAGCCTGTTCACCTGTAGGTTTTTGTTCCAAATAAGTGTTTGATGAGCATTCCTCAACTTTCTCAGTCTTTTTTGCCACTTGTGCCAGCTTTTTTTTAAACATGTTGCAGGCACCAAATTCCAAATGAGCTAATATTTGCAAAAAGTTCAGTTTGTCAGTGTGAACATGAAATATCTTGTCTTTGCAGTCTATTCATTGAATATAAGTTGAAAAGGATTTGCAAATCATTGTATTCTATTTTTATTGACCATTTACACAACGTGACAACTTGACTGGTTTTGGGCTTTGTACATCCATACCTGATGTTTTTTTTGTGTGGCACAGGTGCGGCTGCAGGTGGGCCTCTACGTGGTCTACTTGCTGGACTGGCTGAGCGTCTTTAGCAGGGAGCAGATTCTGGTGCTGAGGCTGGAGGACCACGCATCCAACAGGCAATACACCATGCACCAAGTCTTTCAATTCCTCCACCTTGGTAAGAACATAAACAGTGAACACATGTTTATTTGTAACAACCAACCCCGTACCAAATTTGGTACTTTTATAGGTACCGACCAAATACTGTCAGTACACCTGGGTACATAAAATCAAACACATGCCTGATAGAAAGCACTGAGAAGTAAGGCTCCACTTTCCGAGCTAGCACAATGCTAATTTACATTGGATATTCCACTTACAAGCTACTAATTAGCATTAGCGATTTTACATGGCGATTTCAACACCTCCAAACTTGGTAGGGAAAACTACAACTAAGATGCACGTTACAATCAAACAGCTGGTGTGTAATTAGTACAATACTTACAGCATAAACCAGGCCGGGGCTTTATATATATATGTCGAGATTTCTGTGGTTTGTCCGTTATACAGTGCTCAATACCGGGGTAGAGCGGAATATACGTTAGGTCAGGAAAAAACACACAGGCTATATCATCCCTACAAGCCTGTTTTGCAGGTTTCTCTGCTCGTCAGGGAAACCTGCGAAACCGGCTTGTAGGGATGATATAGCCTGTGTTTTTTTTCCTGACCTAACGTATATTCCGCTCTACCCCGGTATAGCGGAATACATACATATATATATATGTGTATATATATATCAATCAATCAATCAATCAATCTTTATTTATATAGCCCTAAATCACAAGTGTCTCAAAGGGCTGCACAAGCCACAACGACACCCTCGGTACAAAGCCCACATACGGGCAAGGAAAAACTCACCCCAGTGGGACGTCGATGTGAATGACTATGAGAAACCTTGGAGAGGACCGCATATGTGGGTAACCCCCCCCCCCTCTAGGGGAGACCGAAAGCAATGGATGTCAAGTGGGTCTGACATAATATTGTGAGAGTCCAGTCCATAGTGGATCCAACATAATAGTAAGAGTCCAGTCCATAGTGGGGCCAGCAGGACACCATCCCAAGCGGAGACGGGTCAGCAGCGTAGAGATGTTCCCAGCCGATGCACAGGCGAGCGGTCCACCCCGGGTCCCGACTCTGGACAGCCAGCACTTCATCCATGGCCACCGGACCTGTGCCCCCCCCCCCCCTCAAGGAAAAGGGGAGCAGAGGAGAAAAGAAAAGAAACGGCAGATCAACTGGTCCAACAGGGGGGCTATTTAAAGGCTAGAGTATACAAATGAGTTTTAAGATGGGACTTAAATGCTTCTACTGAGGTAGCATCTCTAATTGTTACCGGGAGGGCATTCCATAGTACTGGAGCCCCAATAGAAAACGCTCTATAGCCCGCAGACTTTTTTTGGGCTCTGGGAATCACTAATAAGCCGGAGTTCTTTGAACGCAGATTTCTTGCCGGGACATATGGTACAATGCAATCGACAAGATAGGACGGAGATAGACCGTGTAGTATTTTATACGTAAGTAGTAAAACCTTAAAGTCACATCTTAAGTGCACAGGAAGCCAGTGCAGGTGAGCCAGTATAGGCGTAATATGATCAAACTTTCTTGTTCTTGTCAAAAGTCTAGCAGCCACATTTTGTACCAACTGTAATCTTTTAATGCTAGACATAGGGAGACCCGAAAATAATACGTTACAGTAGTCGAGACGAGACGTAACGAACGCATGAATAATGATCTCAGCGTCGCTAGTGGATAAAATAGAACGAATTTTAGCGATATTACGGAGATGAAAGAAGGCCGTTTTAGTAACACTCTTAATGTGTGACTCAAACGAGAGAGTTGGGTCGAAGATAATACCCAGATTCTTTACTGATTCGCCTTGTGTAATTGTTTGGTTGTCAAATGTTAAGGTGGTATTATTAAATAAATGTCGGTGTTTAGCAGGACCGATAATCAGCATTTCCGTTTTCTTGGCGTTGAGTTGCAAGAAGTTAGCGGACATCCATTGTTTAATTTCATTAAGACACGCCTCCAGCTGACTACAATCCGGCGTGTTGGTCAGCTTTAGGGGCATGTAGAGTTGGGTGTCATCAGCATAACAATGAAAGCTAACACCGTATTTGCGTATGATGTCGCCTAGCGGCAGCATGTAAATACTAAAGAGTGCAGGGCCAAGAACCGAACCCTGAGGAACTCCGCACGTTACCTTAACATAGTCCGAGGTCACATTATTATGGGAGACGCATTGCATCCTGTCAGTAAGATAAGAGTTAAACCACGACAAAGCTAAGTCTGACATACCAATACGTGTTTTGATACGCTCTAATAAAATATTATGATGGACGGTATCGAAAGCAGCGCTAAGATCAAGAAGCAGCAACATAGATGACGCATCAGAATCCATCGTTAGCAGTAGATCATTAGTCATTTTTGCGAGGGCTGTCTCCGTAGAGTGATTTGCCCTGAAACCGGATTGAAAAGGTTCACAGAGATTGTTAGACACTAAGTGTTCATTTAGCTGCTGTGCGACAATTTTTTCGAGGATTTTCGAAATAAAGGGAAGGTGGGACACCGGTCGGTAGTTTACCATGAGGTCAGGATCAAGGTTAGGTCTTTTGAGCAGAGGATGAATAACCGCTTTCTTGAATGCTAGGGGAACAGTGCCAGAGGAAAG